>NC_056732.1:932375299-932415299 GCF_019279795.1 Protopterus annectens | reverse complement strand
ATTATAGTAGATTACATCAGCAGGCATTGTAAGAGAAAAGAGTTTGGGAGATGTGCATAGGTTCAGAGCTTCAAAGGTTCATAGGAGGCTACTATCCTAACAGCCCTAGTTGTTTACAAGCCTAGCTGTGTAAAAACACAAGTATCTTATTGAGCATAGTTAGATGGTTGTTGTTAGCAGAGTAATTTTGTGAGCAGCACTGAGTGGCCCAATCAATGAGGGGCATACGCTCCATGCCAGAGGTGACTTTGCAATCATCCAACCAGTTGTCAAGGTTGTGCTAGAACAGGGTCATTGAGGAACACTGCTTCACAAGAAGTGGGAGCCTATTACAAAGGAGTTTCCATCCATGGGGGATATATCTGTGTCCCTAATATGTTTTGTTTATGTCACAGGCTAGGTTGAGAACCCTGGAGCAAGTTATTCTTTCCCCATTTGATTTGCAGATGTCCAGCATTTGCAGTAGGGCAGGGGCTGAGACTGCTCTGTAGGCCAGGCATAGGTCACCCCTCGGCAGCCTGCATGATACTGAGTACAGTGACAAGTCTTTCAGTCTTTCCATTTATGTCATGTTTGGAAACTCTGGATTATCACAGTCATAAATATCTGTGTTTCCTTTAATTGCTGCAGGTGTCTGGTGAGGTACAGACAGAAAGGAGCATTGCACTCAATTAGTGGTTTGATAAGGCTAGAGTACAGCAGAGCTATGACCTCCCTGGTCTTGGATGTGATGTGCATATTTTTGAGGTGCACAGTGCAGAATGTATGTCTCGCCATTATGGACATATAGTGATGAAAATGTAGATTGCTAACAACATGTGTTCCCAAGTCTCCCAACACTGTGTTTGAGCTTAGAGGAGTGCTATGTATATCATATTTAGCAGGGGTGCTTCATTGCCAAAAGGGACAATGAGGCATTGTTTGATTTAATGTTCAGTCCATGAATTTGGCACCAATCATTTGTCTGTGTCAGCCCCTTTTGTAATATGTTACCATTGGTGGACTTCATATGATTATGTCCAGCTAACAGTCATTTGCAAACTTGGCAAACCACAGGCCATCTACTGTTGCCTGCACTTCAGAGAAGTATCTTCCAAACAGTTGAAGGCCCAGCACAGATCCTTGTGGTATTCCACTGGTAAGTGGGCTAGTGGTGGGTGTGCAGTCCCCAATTTTGAAGGTGTGTGTGTGTTCTTTTCATTAGCCATTTGGCTATCCATATAGAACTGTATGGCCTAGTTCCCAGAAGGGGTTTCTTCACTACAGGACATGAATGGGGGATAGTGTGAAAGGCCTTGGATAACTCAACATAGGTGGTATGTTCTGTTATCCCTCACCCAGGTCTTTGGGGTCAATATCGAAGAAGTCCACAAGGTTCAATAAGCAAGATCTACCCTTGACAATAACAGAATGGGTTGGGTCAAGTGTGTCGAAGGTCACTTATGCCCCTGTGGATAAGGTTCACTCTGATTCCTTCCATAGCTTTGCAGATAAGGCTTTTTAGGTTGATAGGTCAATAGTTGTAGTTCTGCATGTTACCAGATTGATGTGCAGTGCATATCACTCAACATTTGATATTCATTTCTTTAGTGTAAGTGATATATGTGTGGAAAAAGTACTGAGACACCATGGTTGCATTGCTTGCAGAGTGGAAACGCATGGCCGTATTGTAAATATGTGACATTTTGTTAGATAGGACATTCAGTTTGTAACGTTTCCACATGTAGTTTCATGTCATAAACAGGAAATGGTCAGTAAATAGCAATAATACATAATAATATTTACTTTTCTATAGTGCTGAGCACAGCGGGTTTGCTCAATGGTTGGCAAAGTTTATATGCATGTGAGATGCACATGTTTGCACATAGCTAAGCAATTCACAAATTGCGAGCTGCAGTGCTACACTCTGACAGTAAGTACTGAGTCTATGCAATACACCTACTAATTAACTGATTCTGTGGCAGCACATGTTAATGCATTAATATATTCCTTTTTTAGCCCATATGTTTGTTGTTGTTGTTGTTGTGTCTTTTGGCTTTTCCCGGTTAGGGGTCACCACAGCGGAAATCTGGTCCGCTAATGATTGGCAGTAGATTTTTACATGCCGAGTTGCCGTCCCTGATGTACAACCTTCAACGAAGGTACACCTATTCACACATGTCTCCACACAGAAGACGCTCTAGCTGAGAATCGAACAGGACATCTTACTGTGAGGCGACAATGCTACAGCAGCACCACCACCGCAGTACAGGGTTTAAATCCAGGTCTATTGAATACTTTTAAATACTTTAATTAAACCTTGAAAATGCAATAACATGAATTCTTTATAATACATGTGTAGCTGTGTGTTGGCATAGCACAGTGGGGTTAAGGGGCATTGCGAGGAAATAACTGCATTTTTCCACCACTCAACAGTGATGTGTGTTGGTGAGTGATTTGCACCTTCACCCAAATATGGAGCCCAAAAAGTTAAGGGATCCATTGCTTTTGCAACAAATTATGTATGTTGTATGAGATTCTATTTTTGACCAGATTAAAGTGGTGAAAATGGGGTAGATGGGAAAGTGGTGTAATGGGGAGCAAGCAGGGGGAAGAACAAAGGACAGGACAGGAATGTGCAGGAGGGAGGTAGGAAAGAACTATAGCTATCCATTTCTTTAACAGTGTAAACTGAAAATATGTGCAGAATATTAACTGAATTTGGACTGTCACCTCCAGAGAGAGGGGGAACAACAACACAATCATGTTGTTTAGCCAACTGGACCAAATCAAGTGTGTCAAGAAGACAAGTGTGTGAAATGGAGAGCTGTGAATGGGCCAATCTTTTGTGGGAAAGGTGCCCATTTATTTTTTATTTGAGAGAGAGAGGAATGTTGAGGAAGGGATGTAGGTATGCTTGGGTCAGGTAAGTTGGGTAGGTGAGGAAGCAATTGCAAACAGACAAGACAAACAAGGCAAGAAACAGGGATGGTGATGGGCAAAAAAAGGTTAGGGACACCATGATCGGGGTGAGGGTGGGGACAACCTGGGCCCATGGCCATCAAGCTTGGTTACAGTAAGAGCTGAGTCCTCACCACTGGACTGTCATCACTGTCCCCTTATGACAGACAAATCAAGAGAAAAAAACATTGAAACTATAGCCCCAAAATAGCTGCGAGAAAACGGAACAAGCAGTACTTTCTTTGCTTATCTTCTACGCTCAAATATGCGCTGCTGCATGTTGCTTCAAAAAATTGATTGAGTTATTTAAGCGATACCAACTACAATGAAATTTGGTTAATTTAAAACAGCAAGTATTAAACGCTTTTCGTTTTCGGCAATTCAAAAACTTTTTCAAACAAGTTATTGCTCCGCCTCTTCCTTCTATTTATAACAATTCATGACGTCACATGTCATTTACACAATGTAAAAATGGCTTAATTCCCATAAAACTTTTAAATTTTAAAATACATTCATTAGTCAACTAAAACCACTAAGACCTTGCCATCACACAGTCCCCCTGTGCATTCTCAATAATTCGATTTCAGTACGTATATAAATATATATGCACCACTCCATAATAGCGCTTTAAATTGCCAATTTTTTCTAAAACAATATGTATACATGTGCGCGTTATTTAAATACCTTATATTAAGCACATTTACTTGTATAATTTCAAACCATTGATATAATATATTTTATTAAAAATATGTGTTCTACCCTATCTTCTAAAATTTAGCCTACATAAAGGCTCTATATTATCATGTTAATGAGAACACAATAAGAGTTTGTGGTGCGTATTATGCTACATTTATATACATTAAAATCATTCTGTTCTTGTTTTTATTATACTAACCATTCTTCCATACCTTCTTACGCTTAGGTCTATATGAACACTATTAAGCAAAAAACCTAAAAGTGTAAACGCATATTCTGAACAGAAGGGCTACATTGTATAAAACACTTAGTAATGTTTCTCGACACGTTACTAATTTACCCACTTCAATCTTCTAAAAGACCAATTCTAAATTACTCATAGTAGTGCTTGTAAAGCTACTATTCGCTAATGTACTCATATAATGATAAATATAATAATAAACAATAATTATAATAAATGTCAACAACTTCAAATAACAAAAAATCTAATAATAAAATTATATATATAAAATATAGATCTAATAAATCTGACTAAAAGATTAATTACTGAACACTAGTGCTAAAGATGTGCCTAACCTGTGTGTACACACAATTTATTACAGGTTAGCTCTACATTAATTCAAAGTGTAGGCTACAAATTTCTATAACTAAACACCTACGATTGTGATAATATACATAATTCTAAATCACTATATACCAGGAGAATAGAAGTATGTATATTAAATAGCCATAACTAGTGTCTTGAGTTAATTTTGCTAGTACTTATAGGCATGGTGGTATAATACATATCAATGACTACTATCTAAATTCTTTAACCTTAAAATACATAGAATAGAGGACATCTCATTAATACCTGGGTGGACACATGCATTTGTAATGAGTTGTCACATTAACTCTAGTCTTTCTAATAAAAGACTATCAGGTCCACCTCTTTCATCTATTTTTATTTGGTCAATAACTCAGAACTTAAATTTATGTCCTGGATGTTCTGTCATATGCCTTGCCAGTGCGTTGTCAAGTTTGTTATGATTTATACTATATAAATGTTCGTACATTCTTTCTTTAAGAATCCGTATAGTTTTACCTATATAAAATGCCTGACATTGTTGGCATTTAGCCAAATATACGATCATTTTAGACTGGCAGTTATGCTTATTTTTAGTATTATATTTAATATTACGAATACTAAATGTCCGTCCCATATCTATGTGCTTACAAAAGTTACACATTAAACATTTTGTCATCCCTGGGTTCTTGACCATTCTATTAACCTGATATTCCAAAATCTTTTTCATATTTCTTCCTTTTTTGAAAATTAATTTAGGAAGTTCTATAAGATTTTCCTTACATTTGGGTCATTTTCCAAAATTTCCCAGTTCTTATAAATAACTTTCCTTAAATCTTCTGCATTAATACTATATGGTGTAATGAAGCTATAACTAATATAACATCGTTCTCCTTGGATGTTTCTACTAGTCGATACTTCATGATTTATCTTATTATTTACATTTTCAACACCAAGAATAGGTTTGTATATTCCTCTTTTTCTCTTAGTGTTAATTTTGTTGATTACATCATACACTAAACCTTGTGGGTACCCTCTACTATGGAACATCTTGTCTAATCTATGACATTCAGTTTCAAAGTCTTTGTCAAGGGTAACCATTCTAGCAGCTCTTACCAGCTGTCCCTTCACTACTAATCTTTTTTGGTAGAATGGGTGACAGCTGGTAAAATGTAATAAGTTTTTAGAATAGGTCTCCTTTTTAAAAATAGTGCTGACATAACTATTATGTGCACTATCTTTTCTTAGTTCTATGTCCAAAAAGGAAATTTTGTCTTCAATATAATTCGAAGTGAACTTCAAAAGTTTGTAGTATTGTTAAAGTAATGAATTAATTCTTTAGATGTATTTTCGTCACCTTTTATTATGACAAAAATATCATCCAAGAATCTTGTATAATAAAACAACATATTTTTAATGTGTATTTGATTCATGATATATTCATCTTCCCATTGGGCCATAACTAGGTTGGCAAAGCTCGTTCCTAGTGGGGAGCCCATTGCAACTCCTACTTTTTGTAGGTAAAGGGTATTATCGAATGTAATAAAGTTGTTGGACAAAACTATGTCCAACAATTCCTCTACTACGTTGAGTTCACTACATGCCATTCCTAGGTTGTTTAATTTTCTAGAGACCCATTCTATCCCCTCTTGATGAGGGCTGCAAGTATACAGATCTTTTACATCAATTGTCATAAAGTTAAATTATTCCTTATATTCGAGCTGGTTGATATTTTTCAGAAAAGACCATGAATCCTTACAAATTTGACCTTCAAATTTTATATATTTTTTTCAATAAAGAGTCTACTACTTTAGCACAACTGTAGGTGATACTATTACGTGCATCTACTGATGGTCTCATTGGGGGATTTTCTAGATTCTTGTGTACTTTAGGTACACCGAATAATAATGGGATTTTTGGTGCTAACATAGTCATGTAGTTATACATATCAAAATCTATTTTTGCCTCTGTAAACAAGTTACTAATATATGTTTTTATTCTAGCATAAGCAATATTTTATTTATTTATTTATTTCAGTTTGATTACCCGGGAGGTCCACTGGGCTTGGGGGCTTGTTTTCAGTGGAGGCCCGGGGAGGAAAGCTCCAACAGGAAAACAGCAGTTTAATTACATGAAAAGTCAAAGACAGTTTGTATTACAAATAGCAGGTAGCTACAAAAAGAATAAACACTAGCAATTTCTATTTTGATCAGGAGCAAAACAGGCTTATATCACAGAAATCAAAATTTTACTATTTAGTTACCTATGCTAAGTATATTAAAAGAGGTTAGGAAGGTGAAGAGGTTAGCCTGGAGAGAAGGGAGAAGATAGCTTGAGAGGTATGGGCTGAAGAGTGCAGTTGCAATTCCTGTTTAGGTAGAGGTAGGAATGAAGTTGGTTTTGAAATAAGGTTGGTACACATGTTAGTGTGGAGGACAGGGCATTCCATTTTTTAGCTAGGGTAAAGAATAAGAGAAGCTGACCTGCTGGGCACTTGGGTTTTTGTATGGTGATCAGGTTTTGGTGAGAAGATCTAAGTGGTCTAAGGAGGGTATAAGGTTGTAGAATATTAGAAAGAGCAGGAAAGTTAGTAGGATGGAACAATAATTTGTAGGCTGTGATCATTTGGAGAAAGTCAAGTTGATTGGGGAGTTCAAGCCAGTTTAGAGAGTGAAGGGAGGTGCAGTGATGAGAGGAGGATTTGGCATTTGTGGCAAATCTAGAAATTTTGTTGTAACATTGTTCCAATTTGGAGGTAAGTGTGAATGATAAATTAGTGAGCAGGGGAGCTCCATACAGTAGGAAGGGAAGGAGGTAGGTAGAGGCAAGAGTTAGTCTGGTGTGAGGAGAGAGGAAGTGGTTGTTTCTATACAGTAAGAATAGTTTTATGTGTGTTTTTTTTTTTATGTTTAGCTGGATATGAGTATTAAATTTTAGTTGGTCATCAATTGTAACACCGAAAAGCTTGGTGGAGGGTACAATCTCGATAGAGGAGTTGTTAAGGCTGGTAATATGAAATGAGTTTTTATCAAGAGAGGAGGATTTAAAGGGGGAGAAAAGGAGGATCTTAGTTTTGTTTGCATTTAGAGAGAGATGATTTTGGAGCATCCAGTTTTCAGTGGTTGAGAAGGCACTTTGTGTTAGGGCTTGGAGCTCTGTTAGGTTAGAGGCACAGCAGATCAAAGTGGAATCATCAGTGTATTGCACAATTTTGGTGTTAGGAATGGCTTTGTGGAAGTCATTAATAAAGATATTAAATAGTAATAGGCCGAGTATGGAACCTTGGGGTACTCCGGTAGGGGTAGGAAGGAAAGTAGAGGTGGCTTGGCCCCATTTCACAGCTTGGGACCTGTTTGAAAGGTAGCTGGAGAACCAGGAAAGAGTTTTTTGGCAAAGGTTGAAATTAGAGAGGTGATTTAGAAGGTGGGTATGAGAGATGGTGTCAAAAGCTTTGGATAAGTCTAGTAGAACAGAGGATACTATATTACCAGAGTCACATGCTGAATTGACAGAGTGCAAGAAGGAGAGAAGGGCGGTCTTAGTACTGTGTCCAGGGCCAAAGCCATGCTGGGTAGGAGAGAGTAGTTGGTGTTTGGTAAGGAATGGCAGGAGCTGCAGGTGGATACATTTTTCTAGGATTTTGGAGATAGGGGAGAGGATGGCTATAGGGCAGAAATTGGAGACATTACAACTTTTGCCACCCTTGTGGAGAGGAAGAATGAAAGTGGTGCGCCATAGTTTAGGTACGTAGGATTCAAGTAAAGACCTATTAATTAGGATGCTGATAGGTAGAGCAATAGAGTCAGAAGCTATTTTTAGGAAGGAGGATGGAATGCTGTCAGGGCATTGGAGCAAGGCTTTAGTTTATATAGAAGTTTCTTTATTAGGTCGGTGGATACTGGTTTGAGTTCAAAAGGGGGGGGGGAGTAGGGAACAGAAGAGTGAGCAGGGAGGGGAGGAAGGTTATTGTTTGTGAACATCTTGATTAGCTCAGCGATGGAAGAGGTGAATAAGGAATTGAATAGGGAGGCTATTTCAAGGTCAGATTTGCTGGTATCAGGACGGGGGTTGTTTTTTGTACCTGGTCTAAGGAGGGAATTAATAGAATTCCAGAACTGCTTGGGATTTCTAGCATGGTTTTCTTGTAGTTTGATGTAGTAAGACTTTTTATCTCTAATGACTTGTTTTTTGGCAAGGTTTCTTAACTGCATATACTTAAGGAAGATTTCAGGTTGCTTGTGTTTAACGTAGATTTTCCAGGTTTTATTCCTTTGAAGCATTATATTTTTTGTGTCTTTGGTGAGCCAAGGGGTGGTATTTGTTTTAACTCTTTTTGTTCTTATGGGAGCTAGGGAGTTAAGGATAGTTAAGAATGTAGAATTGAAATAGTCAATGGCTTCGTCTAATGGTAGTGTTTTTAGGGGGTTCCAGTTAGTTAGCTTAAGAGAGTCAGAGAAAGAAGTAGGGTTGAAGGTAGATAGGTTACGAGTATGAATGTAGTGGTGAGAATGTGGGGAGGTGGGAGTAGCTCGAATGGAGAAGGCAGGGAGGTGGTCTCCTAATGGGTCAGGAGTGACACCAGATTTTATAACTTTGTTTGGATGAGATACTAGGATCCAGTCAAGTATGGTGCCAGTGGGATTAGTTTTGTTAGGTCTAGTAATGGAGTTAGTAAGTTGAGAGAAGTTGAATAGGTTGATGGTTATCGTGGGATTAGGGTTAATGATTTTTCCCCAGTCAATATTTACATCTCCCAAAATGAAGGTTTCTAGCTTAATATTGGAGGAAGTCCAGGACATAATGTCTTCCAGTGTATTGGTATTGTTGCCAGGAGGAATATAGAGGCAAATAATGCAGATACTTTTATGGTTGTTTATTTTTAGTATGCCAATTACAAGTTCAGTGTTATTGAAAGAAGGGATGGGGTTAGGGTAAGGAGTAATGGACAAGAGATTGGAGTAGATTAGAGCAACACCACCACCTCTTCTATTAGGTTGGTCAGATCGGAGAGAATGGAATCCTGGGGGTAGGAATTCAGAGTCATTAATGTGAGGTTTTAGCCAGGTTTCAGAGATCGCTGCTATGTCAGGAGAGTTGTGATTGAGCCAGGCATGAAAGAGGGTTAATTTATTTTTTAAGCTTTGGGCATTGATAGTGGGAAATTTGAAGTTTTTGTTAGAGGATTTGTTGTTGGTGCAAGGGAGATTTGTAGGAGAGAAATTAGGACCTGGATTGGGGTGAATATCACCGGCCAAGTAAAGGTATGTGGGATGGGGGATGTGTTTATTAGTTTTGTATTTAGATAGAAGAGGCTGGTAGAGATTTGGTTTATGTTTAAAGTTATTATTTGAGCTTGGAAAAAGTTTTACTTTCAAGAGAAGGGTAGGGTGGGAGGGAACTAAAGAAGCTGATATATTGTGGAAATGGGAAGTAAGGTGGTGTTGGGGAGTATAAGGAGGAGAGAGTAAATGGAAATCAGTATAGCAGGTGATTTGGTATAGAGATACTAGAAGGAAGGGGAAGGATGAGAGGAGAAGGACCTTGGATAATTCATTTCATTCATAATATTCAGTTCGTTCCACAAGACACTAATGTATGTCTCACTATTTAATAATAGTTCCATTCTCCGTTTATAGTCTTCTATCTCCATGATAGCTAACCCCCCTCCCTTATCTGGTTTCATAAATTTGAGGGGTAGTTTTTGTATGTAGTTCATTGCACATCTTTCTTGTTCAGTAATATTCCTTTCATTTTTCATCAACTTACTGTTCTCTAAACTATGTCTTAAATCAATTTTGCACATTTTTTCAAATAAAGCTACACTATTCTGCAATGGTGGAGTGTAAGTACTGGCAGTATAAAATTCAGAATCTTTGTAAACATTTGTCCCTAAAATAACTGCCAAGTTGACTTTACGCACAAAAAGTTTAAAGTCTATAAGTGTCTGTGCCAATTGTGACTTCTCTACAATGAATGTTTGGCCTTTAGCAAAAAGTTCGACAAGTACGGGATCTATAACTGTCTCTGTGTAATTGTAGACTGTAAAGTCTCTTTGTGCATTAGACAGTATTTTACAGTACCTGATATTACTCTGGTGTGTACCGTCTATTTCCTTCTACTCTTGCTGTTGTACCGCTGTTGGTTCCCTCTCCGGGGGTTGTGGTTCTGGGTTTGGTGGTGAAAATTTTCATTATTATTCATATTCGTATTACTGGAATTATCTGTACTTATGGAGTTGTTCTTTTGAATAATTCTTTCACTTCTTCTAAGATCACTATCTCCATTTGCACGCATGCCATTAATTCCTTCCCTCACTTGTGAGTGGGGTTCCTGGGGTTCGTAAGATCCGTAGTTTGCATCTCTTCTTAAAGTTATTTCTTTCTGTCTCCAAACCTGTGAGAGTGATGGTTTTGGGTATGCTGTCCCATTCCTATAAGCAATTTTATCACATTGCATCTTTTTTCACTTTTGTTGTTTTTAATTTATCCATTAGCTAGTTAATACTATCAAATGTTCAGTTATAGTCAAATTTGTAGCGTTCAAAGTCAGAACTGCTTGTTATTTCACAATCAATTTTCTCAATGTCTAAGGCTAAGGTTTCAAGGTTTATTTGGTAATGTTTGGTCATTAGTTCAAGGAGTTCTATTCCTTGTCTATCAAACATATTTATTAAGTCACTATGGAATGCTAACCCCTCTTCTAATCCTGTCGGGTACTGCCATGATCTCAAACCTTTTGGTACTACTTTCTCTTTAACACATTCTTTCAAGTAAGAAACTTTCAATTGCAGTTTCTTATATTTAACCAAAATGTGGTCCAGTGACTTGAGGTTTGTGACAATAGATATATTACCTCCAGCCGGGTTCCTCTGCGTCACCATTTGTTCGCAGTTACTGAATTGCATTGGTTCTTGTAGCCACGCTGATAAATTTGGAATCCCAATAAGCCTCGAGGTGTTATTTTCATCTGTTGAATTCCTTGAGTTACTTCCCAAGTTAGTGCCTACTTGTTGGTTAGGTGATAGACTTGAATAGTTGTTACATTTAGAATAAATGGAAGAGACAGGGTTCGTATTAACTCTCTGGGAGTTACAGTTCGTTCCTTGTTGGTTTGATGAATTATTATGTGAGTTCTCCTTCCCTAGTGGGCTACTAGTTGTAACCCCACTCAACTTGTCCATTCTATCCATTAAGTTTTCCACTCTTTGAGAGAGGAGATTTATAAGTGTAGTTAAATTACTGGGTTCACTGTCCTGTGTACCTGGTATTTGCGTACTCTCACCATTTTCTGCTGCCATTAACACAAACGACAGACAAACCAAGAGAAAAAACTGTTGAAACTATAGCCCCAAAATAGCTGCGAGAAAAAGGAACAAGCAGTATTTTCTTTTCTTATCTTCTACGCTCAAATATACACTGCTGCGTGTTGCTTCAAAAAATTGATTGATTTATTTAAGCGATACCAACTACAATGAAATTTGGTTAATTTAAAACAGCAAGTATTAAACGCTTTTCGTTTTCTGCAATTCGAAAACGTTTTCAAACAAGTTATTGCTCCGCATCTTCCTTCTATTTATAACAATTCATGACATCACATGCCATTTACACAGTGTAAAAACGGCTTAATTCCCATTAAACTTTTAAATTCTAAAATACATTCATTAGTCAACTAAAACCACTAAGACCTTGCCATCACACAGTCCCCCTGTGCATTCTCAATAATTCAATTTCAGTACTTATATAAATATATATGCACCACTCCATAATAGCACTTTAAATTGCCAATTTTTTTCTAAAACAATATGTATACATGTGCGTGTTATTTAAATACCTTATATTAAGCACATTTATTTGTATAATTTCAAACCATTGGTATAATACATTTTATTAAAATATGTGTTCTACCCTATCTTCTAAAATTTAGCCTACATAAAGGCTCTATATTATCGTGTTAATGAGAACACTATAAGAGTTTGTGGTGCATATTACGCTACATTTATAGTAATAGACGGTACGCATCAGAGTAATATCAGGTACTGTAAAACACTGTCTAATGCACAAAGAGACTTTATGGTCTACAATTACACAGAGACAGTTATAGATCCCGTACTTGTCGAACTTTTTGCTAAAGGCCAAACATTCGTTGTAGCAAAGAAGGTACAATTGGCACAGACACTTATAGACTTTAAACTTTTTATGCGTAAAGTCAACTTGGCAGTTATTTTAGGGACAAATGTTTACAAAAATTCTGAATTTTATACTGCCAGTACTTACAATCCACCATTGCAGAATAGTGTAGCTTTATTTAAAAAAATGTGCGAAATTGATTTAAGACATAGTTTAGAGAACAGTAAGTTGATGAAAAATAAAAGGAATATTACCGAACAAGAAAGATGTGCAATGAACTGCATACAAAAACTACCCCTCAGATTTATGAAACCAGATAAGGGAGGGGGGTTAGCTATCATGGAGATAGAAGACTATAAACGGAGAATGAAACTATTATTAAATAGTGAGACATACATTAGTGTCTCGAGGAACAAACTGAATATTGCTTATGCTAGAATTAAAACATATATTAGTGACTTGTTTACAGAGATGAAAATAGATTTTGATATGTATAACTACATGACTATGTTAGCAGCAAAAATCCCATTATTATTCGGTGTACCTAAAGTACGCAAAAATATAGAAAATCCCCCAATGAGTCCATTAGTAGATGCACGTAATAGCATCACCTACAGTTGTGCTAAAGTAGTAGACTCTTTATTGAAAAAATATATAAAATTTGAAGGTCAAATTTGCAAGGATTCATGGTCTTTTCTGAAAGATATCAACCAGCTCGAACATAAGGAAGAATTTAACTTTATGACGATTGATGTAAAAGACCTGTATACTTGCATCCCTCATCAAGAGGGGATAGAATGGGTCTCTAGAAAATTAAACAACCTAAGAATGGCACGTAGTGAACTCAACCTAGTAGAGGAATTGTTGGACATAGTTTTGTCAAACAACTTTATTACATTCGATAATGCCCTTTACCTACTAAAAGTAGGAGTTGCAATGGGCTCCCCACTAGAAGCGAGCTTTGCCAACCTAGTTATGGCCCAATGGGAAGATGAATATATCATGAATCAAATACACATTAAAAATATGTTGTTTTATTATACAAGATTCTTGGATGATATTTTTGTCATAATAAAAGGTGATGAAAATACATCTAAGGAATTAATTCATTAGTTTAACAATACTACAAACTTTTTGAAGTTCACTTCGAATTATAGTGAAGACAAAATTTCCTTTTTGGACATACTACTAAAAAAAGATAGTGCATATAATAGTTATGTCAGCACTATTTTTAGAAAGGAGACCTATTCTAACAGCTTATTACATTTTACCAGCTGTCACCCATTCTGCCAAAAAAGATCAGTAGTGAAAGGACAGCTGGTAAGAGCTGCTAGAATGGTTACCCTTGACAAGGACTTTGAAACTGAATGTCATAGATTAGACAAGATGTTCCAAAGTAGAGGGTACCCATATGGTTTAGTGTATGATTTAATCAACGAAATTAACACTAAGAGAAAGTGTGGAATATATAAACCTATTCTTGGTGTTGAAAATGTAAATAATAAGATAAATCATGCAGTATTGACTAGTAGAAACATCCAAGGAGAACAATGTTATATTAGTTATAGCTTCATTACACCATATAGTATTAATGCAGAAGATTTAAGGAAAGTTATTTATAAGAACTGGGAAATTTTGAAAATGACCCAAATAGAAGGAAAAAACTTACAGAACTTCCTAAATAAATTTTCAAAAAAGGAAGAAATATGAAAAAAGATTTTGGAATATCAGGTTAATAGAATGGTCAAGAACCCAGGGATGACAAAATGTTTAATGTGTAACTTTTGTAAGCATATAGATATGGGACAGACATTTAGTATTTGTAATATTAAATATAATACTAAAAATAAGCTTAACTGCCTGTCTAAAATGATCATATATTTGGCTAAATGCCAACAATGTCAGGCATTTTATATAGGTAAAACTATACGGACTCTTAAAGAAAGAATGTACGAAGATTTATATAGTATAAGTCATAACAAACTTGACAATGCACTGGCAAGGCATACGAGAGAACATCCAGGACATAACTTTAAGTTCCGAGTTATTGACCAAATAAAAATAGATGAAAGAGGTGGACCTGATAGTCTTTTATTAGAAAGACTAGAGTTAATGTGGCAACTCATTACAAATGCATGTGTCCACCCAGGTATTAATGAGATGTCCTCTATTCTATGTATTTTAAGGTTAAAGAATTTAGATAGAATCATTGATATGTATTATACCACCATGCCTAAATGTACTAGCAAAATTAACTCAAGACACTAGTTATGGCTATTTAATATACATACTTCTATTCTCCTGGTATATAGCTATTTAGAATTATGTATATTATCACAATCGTAGGTGTTTAGTTATAGAAATTTGTAGCCTACACTTTGAATTAATGTAGACCTAACCTGTAATAAATTGTTTGTACACACAGGTTAGGCACATCTTTATTACTAGTGTTCAGTAATTAATCTTTTAGTCAGATTTATTAGCTCTATATTTTATATATATAATTTTATTATTATATTTTTGTTATTTGAAGTTGTTGACATTTATTATAATTATTGTTTATTATTATATTTATCATTATATGAGTACATTAGCAAATAGTAGCTTTAGAAGCACTACTATGAGTAATTTAGAATTGATCTTTTAGAAGATTGAAGTGGGTAAATTAGTAACGTGTCAAGAAATGTTACTAAGTGTTTTATACAATGTAGCCCTTCTGTTCAGAATATGCATTTACACTTTTAGGTATTTTTTCTTAATAGAGTTCATATAGTCCTAAGCGTAAGAAGGTATGGAAGAATGGTTAGTATAATAAAAACAAGAACATAATTATTTTAATGTATATAAATGTAGCGTAATACGCACCACAAACTCTTATAGTGTTCTCATTAACACAATAATATAGAGCCTTTATGTAGGCTAAATTTTAGAAGATAGGGTAGAACACATATTTTTAATAAAATGTATTATACCAATGGTTTGAAATTATACAGGTAAATGTGCTTAATATAAGGTATTTAAATAATGCACACATGTATACATATTGTTTTAGAAAAATTGGCAATTTAAAGTGCTATTATGGAGTGGTGCATATATATTGATATACGTACTGAAATCAAATTATTGAGAATGCCCATGGGGACTGTGTGATGGCAAGGTCTCAGTGGTTTTAGTTGACTAATGAATGCATTTTAGAATTTAAAAGTTTAATGGGAATTAAGCCATTTTTACACTGTGTAAATGACATGTGACATCATGAATTGTTATAAACAGAAGGAAGAGGCGGAGCAATAACTTGTTTGAAAAAGTTTTCGAATTGCCGAAAACGAAAAGCGTTTAATACTTGCTGTTTTAAATTAACCAAATTTCATTGTAGTTGGTATCGCTTAAATAAATCAATCAATTTTTTGAAGCAACACGCAGCAGCGTATATTTGAACGTAGAAGATAAGAAAAGAAAGTACTGCTTGTTCCGTTTTCTCGCAGCTATTTTGGGGCTATAGTATCACTGTCACCTTACTCTGCAGGTGGCTGCAGTGCTTGATGT
Organism: Protopterus annectens; assembly: GCF_019279795.1. NCBI lineage: Eukaryota > Metazoa > Chordata > Ceratodontiformes > Protopteridae > Protopterus > Protopterus annectens. The sequence goes on along the minus strand of NC_056732.1, from coordinate 932,399,426 downwards.
CTCCTCCTCCTCCTAGTATGCACCATGAGGAAGATCAGCCTCTGCAGCTGGTTTAGGAGTATACCAATGGCTCAGTACACCTTCCTATGCACCATTCCTGACAACTCACTGTGGGTGATCATCGCATCTGCCACTGCTCTTGGGAGGAACCTCTGGACCAGCATCTGGGGCAGCACTACCTGAGGGTGCAGGTAGTGCATGGGTAGCACAGGCAGTGCTGGCAGGTTGGCTCCCAGAAATGCTGAGAATCAGTGCTGCAGCTGGTGGAGTAGAGGCAGGCTGATGCAATGGGGCTGGCCTACCTTGCTGTGCTGTGGAGCATTTACTGATGTGGTAAAATGGCTGACATGGACACATTTTGATGACACATAATAAAAATAAAAAAAAGAAAAGAAAAAATAAATAAAATAAAATAAAATAACATACAAATTTGTTTCAACAAGAAAATTAAAATAAAATAAATTAAAAATACAATAAAAAAAAAAATAATAATAAAATTTAAATATTTTTACAAATAAAATGTTCATCTTCTTATTTTTTTGGTTGTTCACAGGGTCACCACAGTGGATCATCTATTTCAATTTCTTCATGTCCTCTGCATCTTGTTCTGTCACACTAACTACCTGCATGTCCTCTCTCAACACATCCATGAATGTTATCTTAGGCCTTCCTCTTTTCCTTTTACCCGACAGCTCCATCCTTAGCATCCTTCTTCCAATATACCCAACATCACTTCTCAGCACATGTCCAAACCAATGGAAGCTCGCCTCTCTGGCTTTGTCTCCAAACCATCCAAGCTGAGCAAACAAAATAAAAATAAAGAAAATTAAAAAATAGAGATAAAGGTTGGGGTGGGAGAAAAAAAAAGAGATAAAATTAGTACCATCCTATGTGACATACAATGCATTAATACAATTATACAACTCTTATTACGTTAATTTCTACATATAACTTTACCTCCTAACAGATACACATTGTAATATAGATTGCTGCAAGTAATCCTTGAAATGTACATATATTGCACATATGCATGCTCCTGTTTATACAGTTTACAGCAGGGCATTTGTGCCACTGGTATAGATGTTTTAATTTAATGTAAATATTATTGAAGAAATAACTGTGTGGTATAGATTTGAATTGTAGTATTTGAACCCACAGCCTCTGACTAAAGTCTAATATTGAACTCTTACAACTGTTTTGTGCTACAGATTAGTGCATGCATACTTGCATTTACAGGTGGGATATGTATGCTCAATTTGATACACCTCTATAAAATACCAAAAAAGCTACCTTTAACTTTTAATGCTACAATAACACTTTTCTTCTGCTGCATACATAACTCTTGTTTCCCTCAGTCTTTCCAGTCTTGCCCCAAGGGCCCGGACATTGAAGTCCTGATCACTGACAGCTGGGGAAAAACCGAAAAGAACAGAAGACCAGTATGCATTCCAATCTTGCCTATATTCAGCTTTCTATGTCTTACAAATACTCTCTTTAGTCGATACTTACACAGATGTGGGATGTCCTCAGTCCTAAATCCCTCAATCCAACAGTTGACAGCATCCTTCTTCCTCCTCTGTATGTCATTAAAATAATGCCTATATTGTTCTCCAGTGTGCAGGATACCAGTGGCACTGGATACAGCCTGAGCTAAACTATCCCATGCCTTAATTTTGTACTGGTAGCCAGAATAGTCCCACTGCAGAAGCCTTTGGCTGTGGTGCTTTACTAGGAGTACAGTAAATATCCTGGACTTCTGGACACCCTTCCTGTGTTTCCTAAACCTAGCACCTTCCCCACTTATACCTGTCATGTCTATCTACCAGCAGATCTAGAACAATGGAGACTGATGCTTTCAAGCCAATTCCAGTTATTGCATTTACTGGACTGTGCACAACCATACAACACATTTGCATGATAGTGTGCAGAGAGTAGCAGGGCCAATCAGTAAGGAATGAAATAATTGCAATTGGAAGATTAATCTGATAACACAATAACAGTGTCTCATCCCTCATACATAATTAAGAATGAAGATCAGCTCCACTATATAAAGTGTTTAACTGATAGTGAATTTAATGGGAAGTGGAACAACAGTGAATGTGTATGGATATCCTGTATTAGAACCCAGGATCATGTGTATGACAGTCCTACACTTACCCCTGTTGCCACAAGAAAGTTGAAATACCAGTTGCTCATGTTTCATTTCATTGCTATCACCAACAAAGTCATAACAGTAAAAAAAAAGTTGCACACCCTGTACTAAAACCCAGGACCATCTGTAATCTAGCCCTACACATACACATGTTGCCACAGGACTAGTTACATGACATTCCATAATTTAATAATCATTCTTAATGTATCTCTGTTAAGTGCCATGCAACACTGCTTAGCAGGTTTGTGCAGTGCACAATAGAATTAATTGAATGTATCCGGTTTCTGTTTTAGCTGTCTGGGTCCTGACTGCTTCCTGGGTGGTCCAGTTGTCCAGTTTGTGCATTGCTGTGCTTTGCACAAAGGAGGTGAGCACAGCCAAACCTGCCATTCATTTCCTTTGTTCTCATGATTACGGTACATTCCACATCGTGCAAACACAGTCAAAACAAAATTAAAAAACAAGATGGAAAATGAAAAAAGGGGCAAGTAGTTGAAATGAGGAAAACTCAATCTATGACATACACACTAGAAAATTATGGTTCACATGAGATATGGCTGCATAGATCTGGATTTGAACTCTCACTCCAATGAACCATCAGAACCGGATAGGTGCCTTATTCCTCTTTGCTAAATAAACGGCTTTGCAGCAAGTAACTGAAATCATTCTACACCCAACCAGCTCCTACCATGCAACTGTTATTAGTACATTTATTATTTCTGGATGTAGTGCACTTAGTGATCACCCAACCTGTTATGATTATTCCTTGTGAATATACAGCTATGTCTCATCTCCTTGTGTTTGTTGGTTATTATTTAGTTATCTGACCAGTAATCTGAGACATGCAGTCTGTAAGACATTCTATATCATTTGCCTTAAAATGTACGAGGAAATTAACTGAAAATAATAACATATGAGGTTGCCAACAAATGAAGGGCAGGTTGGATGATAAGGAACATAACTTGTGAATTGTGTGCTGCTTACTTACATTTCTAACCTTACATCTAACACTTTCCAGATCTAACCTGACATGCCCACTGGATGTAAGGCAACCTACATTGCTGTTGTGTTTTCCTTCTCCCAACCAGTAATCATTCACAGTTGCAATCCATTGAAAACAAACAATGAGGGAATGCCTACACTATGTTTACATCTCCTACATAGATCCAATTATTTGGGATTCAACAATTCTAATCAGTTCACACCTCATTTCCATATTCACCATGATAACAGCCCTGAATCTACACCATATAAAAGGCAACTGTGTAGCTAGGCAAAGTGATGGTGAGGAAACTTGTTTATGTGGAGAAGATTGAACATATGCTATTCCTTTGGGATATATCTGCATAGAAGATTACTGAACCTCAGAAGGTATGTTTTCATTTTGTCAGCTACATACTGCATATTCTGAAATGTACTTAAGAAACATCTCAAGAAAAGGCTGTTGCACTTTTATCTGTAAGCATCACATAGAAGTGCACTGATGTCATGGGCATGTTTATCAAGGCATTTCACAGGTAATATGATTGCCAATACCATAAAATGGAATGATCTATGATAAATACGTACAAATGTTCATTGGATAACACTTTTAGCATTTCAAAGATGGTTTGTTAGCAAAATGTGTCATTTACCTGTTCTTTGGGGGGGCAAAGCTGATTTACTGTTATGACACAAACAAGGATAGATTGCTATTGTAAATCTCGTTTTATTGCATCCAGCCTTTTGTTTGCAATTCACGTCTGTAGACTGTTTTATGTTTCTACAGTGGGTAATACTGAGAGGCTACCTTTACTCTTTAATCTGGGAACAGTTATTTTGTAGTTATGTGACACTTATGTGTATTATCCTTCTGTTATCTGTAAGGACACTTAGGAGTATAACATCTACGCATGTCAATCCTCTGAGACCCCCCCTTTCACGATGCTGAGAAACAAGTGATAGCGTATGCCTTTAGGCAATATGGTGTCTTCCTGCTCAAAAGAGGACAGGAGATATGGCACACAGAATGCAAATTTGGTGCCAGATTGTGGATGATGTGAATGCTGTGGGTGGCCAAGGCAGGACATATGAGCAGGTGTGCCACAGGGCTACTGCCATGATTACATCTGCAGGGAGGAGTGCAGCTGCAGTGGGTCATGACCAGATGGTTACCAGGGGAGATGCTGCTATGGAGCCACCACTAACACCAGATGAAAAGTTCCCAGCCACTGTCAGGGATCCAGACAGCTCCCAGGAGAGTGCAGAACAGCATGTACCGGGCATCAGTGCCACAGTGTCAGAGACTGCAAGCCCAGGAGGAGCTTCCAGGTAGGCTTTCTCTCAACAGTTGAATACTGCTGTATAGTAAAACAATTGAAATCAATACGTTACTTCTGTGTCACAATATTTTTTTTTTGGTGGGGGATTGAAGATTGCTACAGTTAACAACACATTCTGAATGATTATCTTACATTGGAGTTGTCAGCTAAGTTCTTATTGAAAGTATAGTTAATGGACATATAAAGGGGTGAAAGCCAAACATTTTTATGTCAGTACTGCTGAGTAATTTAAACAAATATTTTAGTGTGTGATTTTGATGTCAGGCCTGTTGTGTGTATCGCTGTACTGTCTGTAACAGTGATGCCACTTTTAGTTTGTTAACATATATTGGATTATAGTAGTGTAGATGTTAATTGTTTCCAGTGTTTGTTGCTTTTCATCACAGGCGATCCTGACATTGGAAGCGTGGGACATCTGCCACTTGATGTCAGTTTATCAGCAGACTCTGATTATGGTGGTGGACAAACAGAGGCACAGTTGGGGGGGTGCAGAGGTTGGATCTGACACTGAGGTTGACATACAGTCATCCCCTGCAATTCCATTGGACACAGCCAGTAGGCCTATGCCTACCCATTCCAGTGAGCCCACAGATATTTCGACAGGTAGATGGTGAGACAATTGATCAGGGAAGTGTGGTAACTGTGGCTTCAATGCCTGTCAACTTTGTCCATAAACAAAGTGTGGGTGAAGTGCCACACAGGAGGATTATTAGGGGTGGTCAGAAGAGGCTTGCTGTCCCTCCTTCACCTGCTCCAGGTGTCTCTTCCCGTGCCACTCAGTGTATGTTTAGTGCTGTCATGGAGGCACAGGCACATTCCCATAGGTGCTCCAGACAAATGCTCAGGGTTGTAGATGTGACACAGGCTGATATGCTTGACTGCCTCTACCATGTTGCATATTCAATGGATTGGATGAATGACACATTGGAATGTGGGGCGTCTATGACAGAACAAGGGGTGTCTGTCATGGAGTGAGCATTGTCTGTGATGGAACATCTGCTGGGAGGGGAACGGCATCCTTGTGGATGTAGGGTAGCCACATTATCTGCTGTTAGCCAATGTGGCCATGCCTGATCATGCTTCAATAGTGGCAGTACTTCCACTGCTCTGTCAGTGGGTGAGTTGTCCACACCCAGACATGACAGGCCATAGGATCATGGTTCTGAGTGTCCCCATGAACTCATCTAGCAGTCATCAGCATATTCAAGTAGCAGCAGTGCATCTGACCATGGGTATGGACATGTCAGTACAACTCCTGGCAGAACCAGTTCTCATGGGCATGGACAACAACGATGAACTGCCATCTCTACCATGCATGACTCACACCTCTCCAACATACCAAGATGTGGAGATAGCACAGAGCTTGGCTGTGTTCATGCAGACACTCACACACCAATTTCACCTGAGGGACCCCTACAGACATGCACACAACAGTTACATGGTTCAGCCATGCAGCTTAAAACTCGTTTTGTCTCACTGGCCATTTGTCAGTTTATCCAAATGTCTGTCTGCCTCTCTTTTTTACTCACACACAATCACAGACCTTTTGTGTCAGCCCTGGCTTCCTGCACCCACACACAACACCCTGTGCAAGTGATGATAACTGTGCCATATCCCCATTTATCTTTTGGATGCAGGAATAAATAAGTTTTGTGTCTGATGTGAAGGGTGCATAGATGCCCTAGTGCTTAGTATATCTGCATTTATGGTGTTGAACTGGGTATCATTCCTTTGACTTATATTCACCTTGAAAAGTGAGACAGTTGATAGCATCAACATTTCCCAACTTTATCGTGAATAACCTTGTGAGGGTTGTGCAGTCAGAAACTGCAATGTATATCATTACTTTTTAACTCCTCTTTTTAATGATTTTCCAGTACAAACGTATGGTGATAAACTGATGGCATGCAGTGAACATCGGTACTTTTGAAAGATATAACTGTATGAATCTTTGATGACTGATGCCTATTACTTAATAATGGGCACATATAAGTCCAATAAGTGTCTGCTGTCACATTTTAAGGTAATTTCTGTACAAATCTCCCACCTTTTATTTGCTTACACTACCAAGTAATGAAATACAAGGATATGCTACTCAATCATATTATTACATAATACACTCCAGGTTCAAGACTTACATTGTAAATGCAGCAGTTGTCACAGTTTTAGTTCAGGGTTGGCTTTGTCTGATGCAAGTACTACACAGCCAATACATGGGGATGTAAAGGTTGTAAGAGTTGCCTGGCTTCAATGCTACTATATGTATGTGTATAGGAGGAAGGTTTTAGGCACCTAGGTGGTGAGTGACTGTGCTATGTGTTGTCTCTTAGCCAATGTGAGGGCATATGGAGCATGCCTACATCTGCCTACACCCACAGCAGCTGGTGGTTCCCCCTCTGACTCCTCATCTGCCTATGGCTGTGGTAACCTTGGCATTGGTGGTGGGATGTTTGCTCCTTCCCCTTGCTGATCCTGCTGAAGCTGTTTTCTCAGTATGATTTTCTGTAGCATGGCACATACTTTGAATAGATCAGTACATGTCCATGGATTATAGTGCAGGGCTCACCCAGATGTATATAGGCATTGAAACTGTGACTTCAGCAGCCTAAACACATGCTCAATGATATTTATTGTTTGAGCACCTGCCTCATTATAATGTTCTTCAGTGGATGTGTGTGCATTTGTGATGGGTGCCTTCATCCACTGTTCCAGTGCATAACCAGCATCCCCCAGTAAATTATCCTGTGGGATATCATCCTAGCGAACATCCAGTACAGTTGGGAGGTGTGCCAGATATGTGATTCATATAAACTGTCAGGGTTGCCTGCACACATGTTCATGATGATTCCCTTGGCATTACACTCAACTTGGCAGGTAATAGAGTGGTAGCCCTTTCTGTTTATGTAGACCCTGCCCTGTTCCTCAGGTGGTGCCTTCATTTCTATATGTGTGTGCATTCTGTGGCACACAGTATTTCAGGGTAGTGTGCTACACAGTAAAACTCCTGCATATTTCTGGCCCTCACCTCAGGAATAGGGGAAACATATATGTAGTGACTGGTATGTCAGAGCATAGCATTCAGGAAGTGATGAAAGATTCTGGATGCTGATACCTGTGATGCCCCCATCATGCCCCCTGTTGGTCTCTCAAAGGTACCTGTATCTAAGATTCTAAGTGATACACATACCTATGACTCCACTGGGATGGGTTCCCTCTGTTGGCCCAGGCCCTGAGTTGAGGATGGCAGAGGTTGCAGAGTTCCTGTAGTGTGTCCCTATCAACCCCTTAGTGCTCTACAATTTCCATATCATGTAGTTTGTGAAAAACTAAACGAGGCCTGAGAACTCTTCTCCTTCTAGGCCTAGGTCTATTGGCAGCAGAAGCAGCAGCATAGGCTTCAGCCTGTTACACATACAAATGAATTAAAGCAGCAGCAACCTCTAACATTCTTTCTGTGTAGACCCTTTTCCGTGGCTGTATTCCAATAGGTTTTTGGAATTCACTGGGTAACCCAGCACTGAGTCTACGCATTTACTTTATAGTTTCTTGAATAGCTCCGCCATGTTGACTTGGTTGATTAGCATAAATCAGTTATTTATGCTGTACTTAGCTTACCACAGTGTTTACCTTGTTTGCACTGTCATCACACCTCTACATTTTGCTTCCTGAATCAAAAACTCTTTGCTATCATGTCTGTATTGCACTGCAATGCGCACATGGTAGAAAAGGACCTTGTAGGGTTTATTGAATTTTCTGAAGGTTTTATTTAATAAAAGAGTGAAAATGGAGTTATAACAAACTGCAAACTTCTTACTTTTATGTTATTGGTTTGTAAACTGATTTATTTATGTATAAATAAAATATTAAATTAAATAATTTCTAGTCATATTTTGGTAAGAAGGACACATGACACAAGGCAGCAAAGATGCATGACAGCAAGTAGATTAATTACATCTAACTGGTTCTTAGCCTGGATCGCTAAATTAATAAATCTAGAAGACAGTATTGATACATCATGCTTAGAACTTAGCAACACTATTTCACAGAATTTTATTAATTTGTAATTAAACAATATGTAGAATAGATGTAGAATAGATTCCAGAAGTGTATTAGGTCAAAATCTAAAGCGGTGACACAAATCAATAGCAAACAGATTTCAAAGCGAATAAAAGAAAGTTACAGGTGGTAAAGCAATGGTGTCCATTCTGCTTCTGGTCTCATTCAAAGTTGAAAGACTAAACGTCTGTATAAAGAATGTGGTACATTACATAAAATAAAATCTTATCAGAGTATGCATTATTCCCTTTTTTTGCTTGTGGATTTCAGTTGCCCAAACATTGATTGGCACATTTATACTTCTAAGAATGGATATGCTCCTAAACTTTGTTAATTCCAATTCACTACTACTAATTGTAAAATTACCAACTAAAGGCTCTGATATCCTTTAACTGGTCCTTACCAACCTAGGCCTGCCTATACCCCTCCTTGCATCTCCATATCCTGATTATGTCTGACCATAAATCAGTTACCTTCTATGCCAGGCTTAATGGTACCACTCCACCACTGACAAAAAAACATCTTATGGGTTCATAAGTGATTACTAGGTTAATGACCTTAGGGGAGCATTTGTAATTCTAGCCATGCTTCCCAAATGTATCTGACAGGTTGTGATACTATAGGGTCACTTTAAGGGAATATGTAGGCTTGGGCATGGGTGCTCAAGCATTTACTGTGCAGGACAAACGTACTTTAAATTGTAGAAGACCTATGCAAAATTCACAACAATCCACTGCAAATAGACCCAACTATGAGAGCTGCCACAATTACTGCAAATTTTTACCAGTATCTTAACAGCTGCATAGAAAATTCTGCACCAATCTGCCCTAAATATTTATTTATTTATTTACATTTGTTGACCGGGCTAGTCTAACTGGATACATGTCCATTTTCAGTAGAGGCCCGGGGAGAAAAGCTCCAAGTATAGGCAAAAATATCATCAACAATATTAATATGAAATACAAAATATTAAGCTGCATACTATAGTGCAGATAATAACCATAATTGAGAGAAAGAGAATAAAAGTGTACAGAGATTATTTGGTGAGGAGAGAGCTAGCATAAAATATAGAATATTAGAGGGGAAATACACAATGAGTAGTAATTTCTAACACTCTAAGAATAAGGGAAAAAAAGGATAGTGAAATTTTTTTTTTTTTTTTTTTTTTTTTTTTACAGAGGTTAGCTTAATTGTGAGAACAGGCAGGCAACATAGTTCAGTAGTGTAGGACAGAGAAAGGTCTGAGCGATATACTACAGTAGAGAAGTGAAATACAAGGAGAGCAGGAGTGTATATGTATATATATATATATATATATATATATATATATATATATATATGTATATATATATCTGTATATGTGTGTGTCTATATATATATATATATATATATATATATATATATATATATATATATATATATATATAATATAATGTTAGATTCACGAAAAAATATTTCTGGTGGAACTCCCATATTAATAAATTGTACAACAAAAGACGGTAACTAATGAAAATGTGTAAGAAGTCCTGATCACCCTACCTCAAGACTACAGTGAAACATGAGAGCAAAGAATGCAAGACCATTGTTAGAAAATGTAAAAAATTAAGGTCACTACAGATACCAAAGGAAACTACAATTTTTTCTTCAGTTATGTCAGGAATTTAAGCAATAATATTCAATAATGTAGTGAGCTCATCCATAATCATCCAAAGTCATCTACAAATTCTGTCTTGGGATTTCTTTAAGTATAGCATGCCCAACAGATCTGAGTTTGACATGGCTTTGTATGTTAGGCAGAGGTCATCTCTGAGAAGGTGATATGCAATGGAGTAGAGCTGGAGTTTTTTGAGATGGTCTGTGTATGGTATATGTTTGAGGCCAGTAATCCTCTTAGTGAGGTATTTCTGTGACTTTTCTAGCTATTGTAGGTGTCTTGCAAGAATACATGGACAGTTGCTGCTGTACAAGAAATGGAAAGCTATGGTTCTTTCCTACACTCTACCTGCACATACCTGCCTGCCTTTCATTACGTTTTTCCCCCCTGCTTGCACCCCATTTCACCACTTTCTTATCCCCCCATTTTTTTCTTTATATATTTTTAGTGCAACACTGAGTGATGGTACGCATCACACAGCTTCGCTAAGATCAGCTAAATGCAGCTATATTGATATATGTGTTTTATATGATAATAAGCATGTACAAAAGAAACACCTGTCCTTGATTTTGAGCCCATGAACATTGCTCCTGTAGACCACTGCATTAACCTGCCACACCATACTGCTGTTAACTAAAGCAGGTGGTTTAAGCAAAACATAGTAACTGCAAGTTACAGTCATTAAGCATGTTTAAGCATAGCTGTGCATCTTGCCACATTGCACAAACTTGCTTAATAAGTAATGGAATAAATGGGAATGTACTTTGGAGTCTAGTGCAAGAGTACACCACTAGAAAGCCAAACACAGAATAATGGATATAAGTGAGGTCTCTACTAGCAGGTAAATATGCTCTTTTATCAGCAACATTTAGAAATACACCTGTTAATGCATTAATGGCAAAATACACGTTCATCTGGGACCCTGGTGCAGAAATATACCCATATAAAACTATGTACATAATGGTGGCGGTAAAAAAAGTATGTCACAACCTGCATGTGTGTACTTATACCTTGCAAATATATCAACTAAAACGATGACTCAGTAGCTCAGTCTGTTAAATACATTATAAGCAGTGCATTTTGCAACACACAGTCCTGGGTTCAAATCCAGTGGTGTGTAGCATTTAAATTACATTATTGTGAAGCCAGCAATTAATGACTGAGTCATGCACTCTTTATCCAGACAATGCATTTCAAATGAAATATCTGCTTTTCACTGATGGAAGTCACAGGCCTGCAGATAGGAACAAACTTCACATATCCTTATAGCAAAACTATAAGTGCATAAAGTGCCATGTCATGCATTAATATGCATGTACAGAGGATTTTAACTCAGGTAATGCAAAGGAGGCCCACTACTATCAAAGTGCAGTACACAATCCTTTCAAACTCACAGTGCAGATTAGCACAGCTGCACAACTAATATACACATATGAAGACCCTGCTTATAGGTTCATAGGTAGGTATTAGGCTATCGGCCCTAGGGCCTATATAAGCCTAGCCAAAAAAGTTCCCTGGCTTTCACCACCAAATAATTTATTTTCCTGTGCCCCTGTTGAGCAGAGCCACAGAAGTGATCCCCAGTATGAATTTCCTATTTCCCATTGAATTGTCAAGTTTTTCTTAAAGAGGGCCAATGAATAGCTTTGTCTGACATGAATGGGTAGTTTGTTCCAGAGTATGGGAAGTCTCTGGGACAGGAATCTACCCCTCCAGCATGTTCTGTTTATTGTGGTGACAAGGTATAGGTTCCTGGAGCATATGGCTCAGAAAGATTAGGATTTCTTTAAGTATAGCATGCCCAACAGATCTGAGTTTGACATGGCTTTGTATGTTAGGCAGAGGTCATTTCTGAGTGGGTGATATGCAATGGAGTAGAGCTGGAGATTTTTGAGATGGTCTCTGTGTGGTATATGTTTGAGGCCAGTAATCCTCTTAGTGAGGTATTTCTGTGACCTTTCTAGCTATTGTAGCTGTCTTACAAGAATACATGCCAAATGGGGCGTTGTACTCTATAATGGGTCTGATGAGGGATGAGTAGAGAGGAACAATGACCTACCTCTTTTTTTCTGGAGGAGAACCCCTTTGTGATGAGGTGTGCCACATAGAAGGATTTCCTGACTACTGTGGCTATGTGATTATCAAAGGAGAGGCTAATGTCCACCTGTGTCCCAAGGTCTCTTATCACACTTTTGGTGTTTAGTGGGCTACTGCCTATGTGGTAGCTCATGGGTACAGTGTTTTTTCCAAAAGTGATGACAATGCACTTCTTGGCATTGAGCTTGAGGCCATGACTTTGACATCAAGAATCAGTCTCAATGAGGCCCCTTTGTAGAATATTCACATCATAAGGCAATTCTATTATGGCTCCTAGTTTGCAGTCATCTGTGAATTTCATTAGCCAAAGACCTGCTACATTAGCCTGGACTTCTAAGAAGTAAATACCAAACAGGAGAGGACCCAGGACTGAACGCTGTGGTACTCCACTTGTCACTGGTCTGAAGTCAGATTTGGAGTCGGAGACTTTCACTGTGTGGGTTCTGTCAATGAGCCAGTTGGCCACCCATCTTGTGGCATAGGGATTTATGCCCAGTCTAGTGAGTTTATCTATAATTCTAGAGTGGGGGATGATGTTGAAAGCCTTGGCGAGGTCAAGACAGGCTGTGTGCACCACCTTACCCTCGTCCAAGGCTCAGGTGACTGCTTTAAAGAAGTCAGTCAGGTTTAGGAGACATGAGCTACCTTTTGCAAACCCAAATTGAGTGGGTTCAGAGTTTGGAGGTTACCAATGTCTTTGTTTATAAGCTCCATGATGATACATTCCATGGCCTTGCAGACTAGGCTCATCAGGCTAATGGGGCGGGTTCCCGGAGTCCATGGTAACACCCCTTAGTGGAGTGGGATAACCGTCACTGTGCACCATTCAGTAGGCACAAAGCCTGAAGTGAGACTATGATTGAACATGGTACTTAGGTGGGGTGCCAGTTCATTCTGTAGTTCATGCAGGACCCAGCCTGGGGTATTGTCTGGTCCCATGGATGCTGTGTTCTTGGCTTTGGAGAGTGCAATCTTTACTTGTGCATCCATGATTACAGTAGCTTTGCATTCTTCTGGTATAGAGATGGGCCCTTTGGGGGGTGGGGGTGGGGGGTAAAGTTTGCACTGAATCCATCAGCCAGGATGTTGGCGATATCAGTTGGTTCTGTATATCTAGTGCCATTTTACTGTAGCTCAGAGCAGATCTGAGTGTTGCCATTAAGATTCTTGACATAGTTGTAGAATGCTTTGTGGTTGTCTTTAGAATCAGTGGTGATTTTATTTTCGTAACTAGCTTTGGAGGATTTTATGAGGGATTTTAGCTTCTTGCTGAGCCTGACTAGGGAGTTCCTGGAATCATGGGATTTTACTCTTTTTTGCAACAGCTTCTTCCTTCTGTTTTAGAGTTTGTTTATGGCATGGGACCACCAGATTGGCTTACTTTTTATGGAGGATAGCATCTTGGTTCTGTTGGGGTTGGCATGATCCATGCACTCGTGTATGTGCTTATACAGCGCATTTGTATAGGATTCAGCAGTCGTACTGCTGCTTCCCATTTGAATGGGTGTCGTGAAGTTTGCCACTTCTGTCTTAAGAAGCATGAAGTTGGCTTTGGAGAAGTTTTTTACGGTGGTTTCCTTAATGGGGGCTGGGGCAGGATATGGATGTCTAGGGTGTTTAGCTTGTGGTTGGATCTGACCAGCGAGGAGTTGACCACTGGCATGGAGCATCGGTTACCCATATTGGTAATGACCAGGTCTAGGATATTGCTCTCTCTGGTACGGGTATGGACAAGCTGATCCAGGGCATTGGAATTTATGAATTCCATAAAACATTGAGCAAATGAGTTAGTGCATGAGTAGTTTTCCCACTTGATGGTGGGTAGTTGAAATCTCCCATTATTAGGGTATTGGGCTGTACCTTAATGGTGTCCAATATATCATGAAATGTGGAGTAGGCATCCTGGGGCATGGCGGGGGATCTGTAACAAGCTACAACCTGGACTGCAGTCTCGCCCAGTGTTAGTTGCACTTGAATAATTTCAGATGCATTATGTTGAGCAACTAGCCTGGAGGTGTGGACATCCTTAATGAATATGGACACGCCTCCTCTTTTAGGGTTTCAGTCCAGGTTAGGTGGCCGAAAGGTGTGGTATGATTTATAGCCTGGTAATGCAGGTGTACTCTCTTGAGCCCTGAACCAGGTCTCTGTCACTGCACAGATGTTGATGTTCTCTATCTTAAGGACTGCTTTGAGTGAGTGTATTTTGAGGTTTAGACTTCTAGCATTATAACAAGGGCCGCCAGCATACACATTCCAGATAAGTACCACACTGTAACACGTGGTCTGACAGTTGCCCAAATGGTGGGCATAATGTTATATTTATCCCTTATGTTGCTTAAGGATATAACAAACATGTTGCCTAGTACTCTGTTAATGATACTGTTGCCTAACGTACTTACCTTAAACACATGCCTTAATTGGAGTGGATGGGTACCCTCACTCTGGCTCTGCCTCTACTACAAAGCTAACACAGCTTCCACAGTTATTCCTATAGCTTGTTGTCCTCCAAAGTGTTCACATTCTCTGCCTAGGCCTATTACTTGCAGCAGCATCTGCAGCCTGTAGCACACAGATCTGTATGTAACAGTAGCTGCTATAGACCTACCATCTGCGATGATGTAGTCTCCTCACCCCAGTAATGCCTAGCACAATATATCAGATAGGGCTTGTAATCTACATGAAGGCCTTACATCTTGTACAGTGGTTATATGTCATTGGTTGATGATAGTACAAATCAGCTGTGCTGGCTGCAATTAGCATTTCAGAACCACAGATTGGTTAAGAGGCTAATGAGAAGCATGTTAAAAGGCAAACATGCTGGCTATGGGGAACCAGTCCTTATGAGACTTTCTGCACACAGAACATGCATTTGCAAAATCTTAAATATCACCACATATCAACAGAGGAGTTTTGCACTCCAGCAGGTATGTAACTTTTTTATTCACAAAAGGATGTAGATCTGTGAATATACTTACAGGAAATAGGGATTACAGGATTATGCCTTTCTTAGAACTGTGATAATGACATGTCATTGGTCTCCAGATTTGTTACACCTACAGAGGAGGAACAATACATCAAGGGTGGAATGCTTTCTGTCAATGTGGCACACTGGTCTCACATGACTGTCCCTTTATAGTGGTTGTAATAGCAGACTGCTATTTGTTTGGCACTGTTGTTTTGACATATTATCAGGGGGTAGCCCCTAGGGAATACATTACAATAGACTCCATTGTGGGTGTATGATCATATAGCAGTATCTGTCATAGCACACACAGAAATACCTGACTATCGCTAGTATCTTAGTTGTAGCCACATGCTTAGTATGTTTGCACACTGTGGAATATGACATGTGTGATCAAGCTGCAGATATTGCCAGACATTCTGTTCTTGCTGTATCTCTACATAATGTACTTCCACTTATGTGATCCTGACATGTGTTCCCATTATGTTGTCTTTCAGGAAAGATGTACCTAAGATGCCATGCACCTTTCACAGATGCAGAGAATTATATTATATTTGAAGGCCTCTAGCAACACCATGAACTCCTACTGTCCAGGGGAGGCAAAACAGGGAACAGTGGGCAGCATTGTGGGCTGACCATGTCTGTGATGTGAATGCCACAGGTCATCAGAGCAGGACATATGAGCAGGTTTGACACTGTGCAACGGACATGATCAATGCTGCATGCAGAAGACCAGCAGATGTAGCCAGGGTTTGTGGGATCACTGGTGGAGGATCTGCAGTGGAACAACCACTCTCAGCCACTGAGGCATTCATGGTGAACCTAGGCACACATGACAGCTCCCAAGTATCCATCACAACTTACATCATGGATGTGGGTGCCACAGTTTCCATGGCAAAGGAGCATATATGTAAGCTTAGTTTGATCACCATTGCAATACTGTAGCATTCAGTGTGTCAGGCTGTACAAACTCTTAAGTGGCTGCCAGGTCTATGTTCTTTGGGGGGGGGGTTACTGCAATTTGACTCTCATGCTCAGATGTTGACCGATATAACAATTAACACAGTAGCTACTGTAAATGTGAGATATATGGACATATTACCTTGTTGTGGTGCAACATGTTGTGGTACTGATACTACCTCTCCCTTAACTTTTCATAGGTCCATCAGGTATCAGACAAGGCCATGGTCCTGATCCTGATAAGCATGACACTGTTTTGTTATAGATGCAGGTTTACAGCAATGTAATCCCTAAAGTGTCATCCCAGGCCTTCTACCTGGATTGGTGTACTGTCAGCATGACTGTCAACTGCACAAATATTTTCTGATTTACACGTTAGAGTCATACATATGCCTTGTAGGTGTGCCCACACTGATAGTTGTGACAGTATTGTCAGGCACTGCAGATTACCATATGTGTCAACTGTGCAGATTCTTCGCAAATGTCAACCGTGTACATCATTGTTGCTGATGAGATTGCTGTGTAAAGAGCTTTTATTTACAAGTAACTACAACTGTTTGTGGGAAATGTAATGTCCTTTTGTCCTACTATATCAGTTTGGGGTTTCATCAGGTCTGTCATAGTGCCAACAGTGTATAGAGCTGTACATATATTGCAACATAGTACTGCAGAGCATAATAGTGTAGGTATTAATCTACTGCTTTTGCCTTTCTTATCACAGGTGACCAGGAGGTTGGTCTTTGTCCCCTACACAACCTGATGTCAGTGTCTCTTCAAACCCTGATGATGATGGTGGCCACAGTGAGGCATAGGTGGGGGATTCAGGGGCTGAATTTGTCCCAGAGGTTGACATCACTCTTCTGCTCTCATTGTCACTGCACACAGTCAGTATGCCAACAGATACCCAGTCCCCGGAGGCCACAAATATTGGACAGTCAGAAGGTGGGGACATTGAACAGGAAAGTTTGGCAACTATGGCTCCAGTGAGTGTAAACACTGGCCATAGGCAGAGAGCTGGTGAAATTCCACACAAGTGGATTGATAGGGGTGCTTGTAGGAGGCCTGCCATCCTTCCACCACCAGTTGCAGGTGTCACATCATGTTTCACTTGGCATATGTTTCAGGCCATCATGGAGGTACAGGCACATTCTGAAAGGAAGTCCAGACATATGCTCAGGGTTATGGATGCAGCACAGACATCTGTGACTGCCTCCACTGCATTGGTGACACCCTGGATTGGTTCACTGATGCAGTGGATAGAAGGTAGGCTGAGACAGTGGCTGTTTTGGAACACACAGTGTCTGTGCTGGAACATGTGGTTGGAGTTGAGTGTCAACCTCATGGACGTAGGTCAGCAACCCCATCTGCTGAGAGTCCATGTGGCCATCCACAATCATGCTCCTGTTGTGGCAGTACATTCAGTGCTACAGAGGGGAGTGTGCTGTCCACACCAAGATGTGGCATGCTATGGGCTCATGGTCCTGGATCTTCCATGGAGGACACGGTCCCAGCAGACAGCAGTCACCATCAGGTACTAGCACTGCTTCTGACCTTGTGCATGGAGCTGCCAGTGCAATTCCTGGCAGAGCCAGTTAACATGTTCAGGGCTGGAGATGGTGAACTGTCTACTCATTTCAGCTCCACCATCAACATAGACACATGGACACATGTAGACTGCTGAACATGATTTTGTATGTACTTACACACACACACACACTCACACACCATGCTTACATACACACAGGCCACAGACACACATGTATCCTCCATCTTCCCTTCTTCCTGCTTCACACATGCTGTCACACACTGACTTTAGGGGTCGGCCTAGGCCTCCCCCACACCCCACACAATACCCTGTGAGGATGTGATGTAGCCACATCATCTGTCATCCTCATCATGGATGCAGAAAAATGAATGTATATGGAACAGAACAGGGGTGACTATATATGTAACATTAACTTATTATGTACTGTGCTGATGTTTGCCATGCCACTTATTGTAGGTTACTGACAGATATACTGAATTGGCAGTTGTATGAGTAAGCCACATATGGTACCTTATGTTGTATGATGTTGTAACTTTGTGCAACTCAAACTGACAAGGTTCAAGGTAATGCAGGTGGTGTATACATACTCATTAAGGATAGATATACATCCAAATTTTGTGAAACACTGTGATTTCCCAGAGACACTGCAGGTGCAATCCAGTACTGGAGGGGCACATAATCAAGCAATAGCTGGCTACAGGAGCAGCTCCATGTATCCAGACACCCATTGTGCATATCTGTTTGTACATGTGTCTATCAAGATATATCATTACACCATGGTGTGGGGTGGCATTAAGTGACCACCACCTGTGTTGCTTAGTTGTGCTGCAGCTCACTTTCCCAAATGTTAGTCTACATCCTTAACTACAATGCCCTGGAGCACTGCTGTGACATCCCCCCAAGGGGCACCAATGTATTACATCATGAGTATACCAATATGGGTGATCACTGCAGCCCCCCAATGTGACATCCTCCCTGGTAGGATCTGATGACAAATCAGTCTCATTAAAACTATCAGCACTAACCCCCTCTTGCAGACAATACAAATATATATTTAAAAAAAGCCATTTATTACCTCCTGTGCGATGGTTTACATAGCTTGACTGTACCTTCCCCCTCTGATGGGACAGGCAAGTATCCAGAGCTCTACACCCATGCATTATGCTGGCAGCATTATGACTGCATGAACTCAACTGTACCTGACAGGAGGAGCACAGGTTCCTCATAGCAGAGCAAACCTGCCTTATGGACAATGGCATTATCAGGCTGTACAATAAGAGGTGGACATTGCTTGGGGTGAGGGTGCCCTCCTAAAATGGAGGCCAATCTCCTCAGCTAAAACAACCACATAGTGTTGTTGTGATGTTCTGTAGGCACAGTAAGTGACAAAATTAGCCACCCACACAAAGCAAAACCAAAACGCACAGTGCAATTACATGTGTAACCTCAAAGGACAGGCCCAGATTGTTGGTGAACTGATATATAATGATGCCACATAGAATGAGTCTGTAGTCATAGAGAACCTGTAGTCCCACATGTTCTGCATCAACTTCACTCCCTTGCCCCCACTGCATGTGACATATGACATTCCGACAACCTGTCCCATAACTTCCATATCTACAGAGCAGTTGTAAATGGCCTCTCTATGGAGGATACATAGCAACTATTGGGCATGCTAACATCCCAGGCTGCATCCTACATGGGATCTGTCATGGATTAATAACACCATTGGGAGCACCTTGAAATCATTCTGAAATCACTGGCTGGATCTCACCTGACTGGACAATGGCAACTGTTATACCCTTGCACAGAGGTGGTGCATGCACTGACCACCACAATTATAGCCCTGTTTACCTGCTTAGCCATATCTGTATGGCCATAAGGGAAATCATCATGGAGATGATCAGCATACATATATGGGATCTACAGACAGTTGACTGCACACAGTTTGGATATCTGACAGGGGGATCATGACTGTTAAAAGTGATGGACATTTCCGAGGCAGTCACCAAGGACCTAGGTAAGGGGACATCAGGGAATACAACCCCCTGGACTGAGCCAAGCCATCTGACTATATCCCCTACTCAAGCATCATTTACAAAGCACCCACTTAGGCATCTACAGTACTGTCATTGTAGGGGTCACTTAGTGGCCCTTTGATGGCACACATAATCAACATAGGGATATCTGCCTCCAATATCTAATC
Organism: Protopterus annectens; assembly: GCF_019279795.1. Lineage (NCBI taxonomy): Eukaryota > Metazoa > Chordata > Ceratodontiformes > Protopteridae > Protopterus > Protopterus annectens. The sequence goes on along the minus strand of NC_056732.1, from coordinate 932,379,469 downwards.
TGTAAGCAGCAGTGTTCAACAGGCTCAGTCCTGGGTCCTCTACTGCTTGGAATCCCTTTAACTATGATACAAGTGAATACTGAATGTTTGTGGCTAACAATGTTGGCTGATGCCTGCAAACTGTGAGCACTCATGGAGTCTGTGAGTTATGTCAATATCCTAAAAGAGGGTATTGATGAATGTCTGTTGACATAGTAATGGCCATAAACTCCATGCAAATATATATGTAGTATCATTTCCATCACTATCACCTATGTACCTGGTAAGTAGCACATCAATTGCAACATGTGATGTACATAATCAGAGGTGATATAACTGTGCACACAGTCCTGGCCACACAGGTTTACACCTAATGTGCCTGAGATCACCATGTCTCCCCATACAATCACCCGTAATTGACATACTCATAACCTCCATGTACTCTTCCCTCAGCATGCCAATAGCTGAGTGTAATGGCCATTTGTTAATGGACCTTTCCAAGCAGTACTGGCACTTGCACACAACAGTATGGTCCCTCATGAGGGAACTTCATGTCTTCAGCATGTGTTCAATGGAGATCATCTGAAATGAGTGTCATTGTAGCCTGTGGCATATAGACTACTCAGAGGTGATCTCTGCCTTGCATATGGGGCAATGTGTTACCATGCTTGATTGTAACTGCTTCATATCTGTAGTTAGCATAGTACATGGACTAATCACTCTAAGGGCATTGACCTAGTATGTGACATTAGTAATACATGTGGGTGGGGGAGATTTGTCTAACAGACTTTAACCCACCTTTGAAACAGAACCTTGGCTAATGGCAAGCAGCGCACCTCAGTGCACCTCAGCACATGCCATCTGTATGATTGGCTGGGCGACCGTTATTTCACCACAGGGCTTCTGCCTGTGTCTCTCTTGGATTGGGTCAATATGTGTTGATCATTTAAATAAGAGTATACAGTTATCTACGATTGTTATGGCTGTAAGGCCATTATGCTAGTAAAGTTCAAATGGTTCCATAAGCTGATGTAAATTGCTGTAACAGCCACACACATAAACATGGCTACATTGAGGATAGCACCACTTCCAATTACTGCTTACAGGATACAGCACGGCAAGTTGGATGTATTTGGATTAGAACAACTACCAATGTAATGGTACACACTACAGATCACAGTACATGATGCATGCAACTCACTTCATGTCTGATAGTACTATCGGTTTAGGACATATTATGCTGACATCAGTAGGTCTGGTCGTGGTCAGGCATTTGGAGGGCCACATCACCTACTACAAATTAAATTCTGCACAACTCTACTTCTTTCTAAGTAAAATTGCAATTTGATAGCCAGTCAGGGCTTCTCATTTGTTTGGTAGGGGGATACACACACACACACACACACACACACACACACACACACACACACATATATATATATATATATATATATATATATATATATATATATATATATATATATATAAGCATACATCTATTTGAAAATACATAGAAATAAATATACTATGCATGTGAGAGATAGTGACAGACAGATATGTATACATATGTGTATGTATGTATAGACAAATTTACACATAACAAATCATTTTGATCAAGTGGAAACAGGATTGTGATCATTTTAACTAGGTGTACGGGCATGCCCAGTGGGACTATCAGTACTTATAAAGTGACTCCTGGCCACACCTACCTGCACTCCATTCTGGGAATTTGTGTATTAGAGACAGTGACATCTGTCCCCGTTTCTGCAGTACTGCACTTTATTCAAAATGTCCATGGTATTCTCCAGCTGTCCAATGTAATTAATATGTGGCAGATGTTCATAATGTTACACCACACACAGACTGACAGTCTGTGAAAACACTGACATAATAATACCGCACATGCAAAAGATGTGGATATTTCCAGATTTGAACCATCAACAGCATCACCCATCCTATTTTTCCTAGTCCACTGAGCCACACAAACTGCCAGACAAAGTGTAGTCATTCATCACACAATCAGCAGCACACATATGCATGCTGTTTTTCCTGCATTAAGTGAGACATACAATGTGTGATTGATTTCTATTTTACTGCCCTGAGTTTGCCTGGACTGCTGATATACCATTGATGACCTTCTGTTAAAGTGGTTCTATGGGAAAACTCCTGTGTTGGGTGTGGGGGAACAACAGCACATATTCTACTAGGATACACAGTAGTCCAACTATCATGTGACCCCCACTGTTTAACATCTCCCTTGACTGATGTAGTGCATATTCCAACTGTGAGGCCTAGTGAATATTAAGAAACACATACTAGTGGACTGGGTATCTGTAGTCCCATGTGGATGTTACAGCTGTCCAAATAGCACACTATATTTCCTTGCATAAATGCAGCAGCTCCATACATACAGTACTATATTATACTAATCCTTACAAGTAATGTGTAGGTTAGGGACTTACTTTGTGAATGCAGCAGCTGTCAGAACTGTAGTTCAGGGCTGACTCTGTCTGATGCAAGCAGTACACAACCGACACATGGATAGGTACAGGTTGTGTGGGTTGCATAGCATCAATTTTGCTATATGTATGTGAGCAGGAGTAAGGTGTCAGTCCCTAGCTCCCAAGTTTGTCAGAGAATCTGCTATGCATTGTCTCTTAGCCAAAGCCAGGGTGTACTAGGCACACCTACATCTGCCTACAGGGACATCATCAGGGGGTTCCTCCTCTGAGTTCTCCTGTGACTGTGGCTGTGATGACCGAGGCAATGGTGGGTGGCTGTGTATTCCTTCCCTTTGCTGATCCTGCTACAGCAGTTTCTGCAGGATTATATTGTGTAGCATAGCACATACTATGAACATATGTGCACATGTGGCTGGAGAGTAATGCAAGGCTCCACCAAATATATCAAGGCACTGGAACCATGACTTCAGAAGCCCAACACACACACTCTATGATGTTCCTAGTTTGTGCGTGTACCTCATTATGGCATTCTTCTGTGGGTGTGTGCACATTTCTGATGGCTGTCATCATCCACAGTACGAGGGCATAGAAAGCATCCCCCAGTAAATGACTGTGTGGGACATCCCCCCTAGCAAACATCTGGTACAGCAGTGATGCATGCCAAATATGGCAGTCGTGATAACTGCCGGGGCTGCCAGCACACACATTTATGATAATCCCCTAGGCATTACACATGACTTGTCAGTTGATGGAGTGGTATCCCTTGCGGTTGATGTAGATTCTACCCTCCTCACTGGGTGTTGCCTTGATGTGTACATGAGTGCAATCTATGGCACCTACTACTTCAAGGTAGTGTGCTACAGGGTAGAAGTGTTGCATTTTGCTGGCCCTCGCCTCAGCAGTGAGGGGAAAAGAAATGTGCTCACTGGTATGTAGTAGTATGGCATCCAGGAAATGGTGGTGTACCATGGATGCTGATGCCTGTGAGACCCCATCATATCCCCAATTGGTCTTTGGAAAGTACATGTAGCTAATATCCTAAGGGCTACACATACCTTTATTTCCACTGGGATGGGTTCCCCTCTGTTGGTTCTGGGTCTGAGTTGAGGACGGCAGAGCTCAGTGAGTTCTTGTAGTATGTCCCTGTCCACCCTGTAGCACTCTACAATCTCCAGCTCATGTAGCTCCTAAAAGGTTACCCTGGGCCTGAGCACTCTTCTCCTTCTCTGTCTAGGCCTATTGTCAGCAGCAGCAGTAGCACTGACTTCAACATCTAGCACATACAGGTGTAGCACACCTGCAGCAGCCCCTAGCATTTTGTTAGTTAAAATTCCCAAGTCTGTATTCTAATGGTCCACAGTACTGGGGAAAAATCAGAATGTAGGGTGTATGAATACTTTATAGAGTTCTGCTGTAAGTATAGAATGTGTTATTAGCTAACTACAATGCATTCCACCTACCTACAATATAATTAATATAATTTAATGGTCTTGTAAAGCAGCACAGCGTAATGCTTACATGGAAAAAATCTGTTGGCTTTATTAAATCCCCCCAATATCTTTTCAACTTACTGTCATTGCTTAGCCTCCTTCTCAACTCCAATAAAAAAATCTATGTTTGCCAACAACTAGAAACTAAAAAAAAAAAAAAAAATGTTGCATATCTATGACCACTACATTACCACCATAGAAACTACTGCCTCTTTTAAATACCTTGACATTTGGCTTGA
>NC_056732.1:932249857-932374799 GCF_019279795.1 Protopterus annectens | reverse complement strand
TAAAATTTTTTGATAAAATTTGGTAACTGGAATGTGATACAGTGTGATTTGACCCATCCCACTTCTGCACAGCCTATTATTCCATCTACTGTCGATGTTTGTATGTGCACATTCCTATTATTTATTTCAACAAATGGAATGCATGTGTTACAGAGAATGTACTTCAACATATTGTTGTCTGCATGTGTGTATGCATATATACCTATTATGAACTAGCTCACCTAAACAGGGCGGTCTGCTAGAACCGGGCATCCAACCCTGGCACTCCTGGATCCATAATTGCATACCCATAGTTCCTCCACCCCACCTGTGTTGAATTTACATGCGTAACATCCATAATCCACTTGTTATCACAGCCATGACACACCTTTACACATTGCCCTCTCCATAGCATTTGGGGCCCTACACATATTTTGTCCCACCTCGTGTATTCACAGGGTCTCCCACCATGTATATTTGCACATACATGCCTTTCCTGGGGTTATGAATCACAGCCATTTGTGCTTTACAATTTTTAGTGGTCCCAGCATGGACTACATTCCATCTGTGTGTAAAGTAGACTTTGCAACTCAACGATGTTACTCCCACTGGTAAAACTCTGCCTGTGGTGTAAGTAGCGGTGCTCTGCTCACTCCTGGGCAGCTTTTTATGACATACATTGACAGCACTATATAATACCATATTTGCTCTAGATTCCCTTTACATCCCTTGTGTATGCTTTATTGTTACGACGTTCATTCTTCATATATATATATATATATATATATATATATATATATATATATATATATATATATATATATATATATATATTCATATATATATATATATATATATATATATATATATGTATTTCATGTATGTAGATATATATCTATACACACATATATATGTGTGTGTGGTATATATATATATATATATATATATATATATATATATATATATATATATATATATATTAAATCTGTACATACAAAAATACATTTCCTATGCTGGAAGCTGCTTACACCCGTGCAGGCGCACTCACTTATGCTTACTGTGTGTTACATATGTTTACTGCTGCTTATTTGTGCTTACTTGTGCCTTATTCATTATGACAGTACCACTTTGATTGAAAGCATCTGGTTAATAGTCCCATGTGATACACATGTTCACTTTTACATATTTAAATGGCGGCTTTACAGCAGAGCGACATTCATTCCACAAGGAAAATGATATGTGCTATAGCCAAACTTGAACTGTGAATGCCTGTTCATTATGCGGATGCTCTAACCACTACACTATTGGTGTTCTGCTTCATTTATATGTATACCCATGGTTCATAGTTACCCGAACACACGCCTCAACACTTCACTTACACAGCAGGCATCCATTTTCCTGTTATGAAAACCGCACTACTACACATGCGCCATTCCCCTACTGCTCTGGACCTGTGCCGTATGTTAACTCACTCCAAGTATATTCAGACCTCCAAAGCCTATAGTCCTGGCACATACGTGCATTTGATTGTCAGGGTGTTAATGCTGCCATCTGGGTGTAGGCTTGTCCAACTAGAGACTGGGACTGCCCTCTACCCATTTGAAAGTCAGATTTAGCATGTGGACAAGGTTACTCCCACTGTTAGCATTCTACTTGTGGTTAGAGACGCTGGGATTTTGGCCACTTCTGGCCATATATTCCTTTGCATTCATTATGAATGCTTTCTTGTTCCCATGTTCATTCTATTTATATGTATGGATAAATATATATATATATATATATATATATATATATGTATATATATATATATATATATATATATATATATATAGATATATATATATATATATATATATATATATATACACACACACACACACACACATATATATATATATATATATATATATATATATATATATATATAGTTGCCACCCTTTCAAATGGCCAAAGTGGGACATATTTGGTACAAACATCAAGATTTTGCAGGCCGACACATACCCACAGCCAGTACAAAAGACAGAACCTCAATTTTATGCCTAATTGACAGCTTATTCCTGTAGCATTTTAGTTGCTTTTCAGTTTCTTATGATATTTAGGTGTTTCAGATACAGAATAACTGTTTTATGCAACTATTACATAAATATAAGACATATTTTTGTCATTAAATCTCAGGACATCTGGCATTTGACACTAAGTGTACAAGACACAACTGCCCAAACAGGGACTGTCCCTCGCAAAGTGGGACAGGTGGTTACCCCATAAGTAGATATATATATATATATATATATATATATATATATATATATATATATATATATATATATATATGTGTGTGTGTGTGTGTACGCATTCATACACATCTATATGATTTAATTATTTAGATCATACTGGTGAATGACTGTGCTGTCTCCTATGTTTGTGGTAACATCAACATTAGGTATAACTGCCATGGCTTAGTGATAAATCACATTGATTGTGATGTGTAGGGAACTGGCGTCGGGCCTGGCCGACTTGGTATATTGTGTTGCTGGGCGGAACAAGGGCCGTTGGACAAAGGGTGAGTACAACACTTTTCAGCTGCGGTTTTCTGTTTAACAGCCGATTCACATCACGCAAAATCCTTCTACAGTCTTACTGTGATATGTCACCCCAGTTCACATTTAATTTGTATTATATCATTATACAGCATAAAATTAGCAAGATATGCTCGTATACGGACTACATGTCATAAATGGTGTGTGCTGCAGTCGAACTGGCAATGTCTGCTCGATAGTCAGTCACTATTGGTGTTCTGCTTCATTTATATGTACACCCATGGTTCATAGTTACCCGAACACATGCCTCAACACTTCACTAACACAGCAGGCATCCATTTTCCTCTTGGAAAAACTGCATTACTACACATGCGCCATTCCCTACTGCTCTGGACCCTTGCCGCATGTTGACTCACTCAAAGTATATTCAGACCTCCAAAGAGTATAGTCCTGGCACATACATGTATTTGATTGTCAGGGTGTTCATGTGGACATCTTGGTTTAGGCTTGTCTGGCTGGGGACCGGGACTGCCCTGTACCTAGTTGAGTTAGACTTAGCACGGGGACATCGTTAATTCCACTTTTAGTGTCCTACCTGTGATTGGGGATGCAGAGGTGTGCTCACCTCTGGCCAAGCTGATATAACAGCACTAAATATTACGGGGGGTTCCACTGCTGTTTCCCTTCACATTCATTATAACTGCTTATTGTGACCATGTTCATTCTTCATATAAATATATATATACATATATATATATATATATAGATATATATATATATACATATATATATATAAATGTATCAGTCTGTACATACATATGCATATAAACCTACATGCTTATTTACATATTCCATACCGTTGAATCACCGCCACTTACTGTCGTGCATACATGCTTGCATACCCACTTACATCTAGGGTTGTCACCTTTTCAAATGGCCAAAGTGGGGCATTTTTGGGACACACATCAGATTTTACAGGCCGACACATACCCATGGTCAGTACAAAGGTTAAAACTTTACTTTTTTGCCTAAATGAAAGCTTATTCTTGCAGCAGTTTAGTTGCTTATTCTGTTTCTTGTAACATTTAAGTATTTTACATACAGAAATAACTATTTTATGCAACTGTTACATGAAATATGGGACATAATTATTTCCTACAATCTCAGGGCATTTGCCATTGTATTATTTTTGGTTAGGGCACAACTTCCCAAAAAGGGACTGTCCCTCACAAAGTGAGACAGGTAGTAACCCTACTTACGTCTGCTTTAAAGAGCCTTAATCACCCTATATCCGACTGCCACTATGCGAATGTGTAAGGTATATATTCACGATAATGCATGTGGGGAGACGTGCATCACGGTCAGGTGTTTAATCCCGGGTCATTGGTTCTGCAGGACCGGCTGGAGGCTGAGCAGGGTTGTGGACTGCTACTGCACATACAACTTGTGTCCAGATGTCTACAGGACTGGACATCGTGTTGTGACACCAAGTCTAATGTTTAGAAGAGATACATATAATGAGGGATATCCAAAAATTGTGGGGACCAATGATCTCAATTCTTTTGGCTTTATGAAAATAAGGTAGGGTTATATATACAAGAGATAAATAGTTTGCAATCCTGAGACTGCCTAGGGTGAGACTGCCTACTAGATATGAGTAGGGGTCACTATGTGCAGATATGGCTGCGCCAAGCTAGCAGCCTGAGTATGGGTGGTTTTGGTGGATGTTCAGGAAGGGGGGGGTGTGCTGTGGAGGGGATGATGGGTATTTAATTATGTATCCAGGTGTGTTGGGTTGGATGGTTCAGTTAGGGCCAGACCATTATGTGGGTATGTGCCGGTAACATTTCTGTACATGTGTATCACACATTTTAATGTTCATATGGGATTGTGTTCTACAGTATGGCCTGTCAAGTTGTATTGCAGATGTGAATGTTTGTTCTTTGGTTTTCTTTCTGATTCACCCACTGCTCCCTCGTACACCTCCAGTTCACCTATTGTGCATACAACCCAGTCTCCCCTTGGCGAATTATTACATTACCCGTCACCCCCACCTGCATATTCCACACACACCATCCATCCCTTCTCTGGTTGATGGCCCGTGGCACAGTCAACAGAACACATTGCGTAATCTACATATCTCTGGTACCAATATGGCTATGAGGACTACCCTAGCATTTTTGATCTTCCACATGCTGTACTTCATGCACATAGGTACACGCAAATACTTATCTTTCATGCATGGTAGGTAGACCCGGGTAATACCCGTTCATCTTTGGGCCGTCCTGACAAGGACAACTTGGACCGCGAATGGGCAGATATTGAGTGAATGCTTTGACTATTGGTAGGGTTGCCACCCTTTCATATGACCAAAATGGGACATTTTCGGGACACACATCAGATTTTACAGGCCAACACATACCCACGGTCAGTACAAAGGATATTCCTTTAGTTTTATGCCTAAATGTAAGTTTATTGTTGTAGCAGATTAGTTGCTTATTTTGTTTCGTTTAGTTGCTTATTCTGTTTCTTGTACCATTTAGGTATTTTACATACAGAAAAAAGTGTTGTATGGGACTATTACATAAAATGTGGGACATAATTATGTCCTACAATTGCAGGACATTTAACATTTATAATGGTTTTGGTATGGAGACAACTGCCCAGAGGGGGACTGTCCTTCACAATATGGGACAGGTGGTAACCCTAACCATTGGGCTAGGCTTAGCAAATAGTGGCGGCACGCTAACACACTGCATTTCGCTTCTACTTGGTATAACTATCAACACTACAATGGAATACAGGCACGGGGTTTTAAATGTCATTTGTTCGAGGGATGGGGACTCAATATTCAGCTACATGCCTTTGTGTTTACTTTTTATTTTGGTGTTCGCAAAACTGTCTTGTATGCTTTGCATACATTTCAGTATCCATGGACACTGACAGGAGTGATTATTATTAGAGGCAGGCTGTACTATTCAGCATTTTAGGTTGCGTGTATGTAGCCGACATGCTCACGCCTCTGTGCAGTGCTTAGACACACCCCCTGCACTCGTGCAAGTTTCCTATGCACATGGCCGTTGCGGCAGTGCGCCTTCATTAATATGCATGTGATGCTGCTGCACCATCTCTACGCCGCACGGTCAGCACAAGGCTAACACCGTCCTTGTGCTGAGCTTCATGAATCCCGGGGATAGTTTTGTTTAGCTACTTTACCAAATACTGATAGCCTATGCTTTCTGCTTTCTACAACTCATCTCTTCTGCTCCACCCCACTACACCCACATTTATACCCTCACAGCTCCTCCTCCTTCTTAATCAACCAATTCACACACTTGTCTTTTTTATTCTTATTCTAACTATTCTGTATTACTTATCTGTCACATCCTCACACATATCACCTATTCATGGTATTCGGCCTATCTCAGCACTCCCTTCCTCTCAAGTACTGCCATACACTTTGGCACCATTGCTCAGTCTATCACTTGTTCCATCTTCTAATTCTTTCTATCTAGCCATGATGATGCTCTGGAACATCCACACTGCTCTATGTCTCTATTTACTTGTTTTTATTAACCCAGTCAAACTCCACTATGTTGTCTATCAAATCTCTTAAAGTATTTCCATTAATATAGTATATTCTCAAGAATCCTTCATCTCCATTTATCATGACCTCTTCCTCTCACTTCTACTCAATCCATTCAACTATAGATACATAAACAACAGCAAATTAAACATCTCTTAAAAAAATTCTTCTTGTTTGCACCTCTAATCTAACCGCTCACACTAAATACACATTTTAAATCAAACACACACCCCATTATATCAGATATCGACATCTGTTTTACTCGGTGGTGGCATAACATCCAAACCCAGGACAAACAATTCAGTTTCAGTCCAATAATTTCCCAGCAACCTATACTGGCTCTATCCTCTCACCCCTCAGAAACACAAACTCCAGTCTTTTACTTCTTAGTGCTAATGTCAGAAGTCTTGCAATAAAATCAATGACCTTCATGCCTACATCTCACAATACTGCCTTGAAATCTGCATTTCCACTGAAACTTGGCTAAAAAAGGCATAACAAATGAACAAATACTTCCACCAAAATATAACATTATTAGAAGTGACAGACATAAAAAGAGAGGGGGGTGTGTGCCCATAATATTTAAGAATAATGTTTGTATGTTAATTTATCCCAACAATATTCCTACTTTCCAAAATGTAGAACTTCTCATATCCCAACTTAAAATCAACAAACAAAAAACATTCCCCGGGATTCATGAAGCTCGGTGCAAGGCCGGCGGTAGGCTTGCGCCGACAATGCGGTGTGAAGATGGCACAGTAGCGCCAAATGCATATTAATGAAGGCGCGCTGCCGCCACAGCCACGTGCATAAGAAAGGAGCACGAGTGCATAGGGCATGTCGAAGTGCCGCACGGAGGCGTGGAAATGCCAGCTGTCGATGTGCAACCTAAAATGCTTGCATATAACAACTTGCAAGATAGTAATCACATCTGTCAGTGTCCGTGGATACTGAAACATATGCAAAGCATGCAAGATAGTTCCTGCGAACACAAAATGAAGAAGCAAACACAAATGCACTGTAGGGAATAACGGGTCCCTATCCCGTGAACAAATGACATGGAAAACCATGTGCCCGTAGTCCAACGCAGTGTAGATAGCTATACCAAGTGGAAGTGAAGCGCATCATATGTTAGCGTGCCGCCAATAGGTACGTCCAGCCCAATGGTTAGGGTCACCAGCTGACCCATAATGTGAGGGAGGGTACACAGCTGGGCAGATGTGTCCATAACAAAATACATGATAAATGTACATATCTAGCGACCGTATGACCGAATCATATCCCACAAGGCATGTAATAGTCACATACAAAAGGTATGTCCGTATTTCACATACCAAATGTGACAGGAAATAGAATAAACATGTAAATGAAACAGAAGGAGCATATAAACTGCTACAACAATAAGGCAACATGTAGGCTGAAAGGAACAGTATTATCTGTACCGTTGACTGTGGGTACATGTTGTCCAGTACATTCAGATATGTGTCTGGAATATATCCCATCCTGGACATAGGAAAAGGTGGCATCCTACCAATGATTAGAACAGTCTGCCAAAAGCCGCACATCAGCGGTACAAGCCGAACTTGTCAGGATGTGTCACAGTTGAACGGGTATTACCCGGGTATACCAACCATGTAATGAAAGTTAAGTATGGGCGTGTACCTATGTGGGTGAGGTATAGCATGTGGAAAGCAAACATGGCAGGGTAGTCCACACAACCATACAGGTACCTGACATATGTAGGGTATGCAATGTGTTACTCTGGCCATGTCATGGGTCAACAACCAAAGCAGTGATGTATGGGGTGTCAGGAATATGTGTGTGGGGGGGATAGGTAATGGTACAATCCTCCAAGGCAATACTGTGTCGTATGCAGAATAGGTGAACCGGAGGTGTATGAGGGAGCAGCGTGTGAAGCAGAAAGAAACACAAAAACATGTATAAACATCTGCAATACAACCAGACAGGCCATACTGTAGAACATGATCCCACAAACATATGAATATTAAAATGTGCGATACAAATGTATAGACATGTCACTGGCACATACCCACAGATTGGTCCTGATGGAACTGGCCATATCAAATGCAACACACCTGGATACATAATGGACTACCCAGCATCCCCTCCACAGCACACAACCAGCCCCCATACCTAAACATCCACCAAATCCAGCCATACTTGGCCTACTGGTTTGGTGCAGCCACATCTACACATAGTGACCACTACACATATGTAGTAGGTAATGTCACCTTAGGCAGTTTCAGGATTGCAAAATATGTATCCCTTGCATGTAAAACCCCCAGCACATTTTCATAACGCCAGAAGAATGTTTGGTATTTGTCTTGTTTCGGCCTTGTTCAATTTTTGGGATATCCCTCATGGGATAAGTAACCTGTGTAAACATTAGAATGGAAGACACGAAGTCCAGTCCTGTAGATATCTGGCCCGCAAGTTTGAATGTGCAGTAGTGGTGCACGACACTGTCCAGCCCTAGATGTTCATGCATAACCTACTACCCAGGATCAAACACCTGCCCGTGATGCATGTGTCCCGACACGAATAAGCGAGAGAATATATTGCACACATTTGCATAGTGGCACATGGTATGAGGGTGATGAAGGCACTGACGTAAACAGGATACCCCTGATCCACTGTGTGAGGGACAATTAATGTGTGTGTAGGTGTGACCTGACCAACAATGATACAATGCCAAATGTCCTGTGATTGTAGGAAATAACTATGTACCATACTGCATGTAACAGTTGCCTAAAGTGGTCATGCCAGGATAGAATAAATGTAATTCATACAAGAAACAGGCAAACAACAAAAGTGCCAAAAGTATAAGGCTCACAGCTAGGAAACAAATGAATGTTCTAAACCTGCACTGACCGTGGCTATGTGTTGGCCCAAACAATCTGGTGTCTGCAGTAGGGTTACCATCTGTCCCGCTTTGCGAGGGACAGTCCCTCTTTGGACAGTAGTGTCCTGACAAAATACATTACAAATGGCAAATGTCCTGGGATTGTAGGACATAATTATGTCCCATATGTAATGTAATAGTTGCAGAAAATAATTCTTGCAGTATCTACAATACCTAAATGTTACAAGAAACAGAACAAGCAACTAAACCGCTACAACAATAGGCTTTTATGTAGGCAAATAAGTAAAGTTCTATCTGTTGTACTGACCGTGGGTATGTGTCGGCTTGTAAAATCTGATGTGTGTTCCGAAAATGTCCCATCTTGGCCATTTGAAAAGGTGCCAACCCTAGTCCCCAGAATACATCCCAACCTGTACATATGACAATGTCAATGATACCAATGGTCAGAGCATTCGCACAATAACTGGCCAGCCCCTTAAACACTCCCAAAGTCAGTGACCTTTGGGGGAAAGGTGTTGAATGAGATTGACTACTTACAACAATGAAGAGTAATAGACGCATTTAACTGCAGAAAATAAGTAGTATTACGAATCTGCCAACACGTTCCAAGGTAATAGTACTAATATGGTAGAAGTGTCCGTGATTGTCCCTGAGTTGTCATAGCCTTGTCCCTGTCACTGTAGAAATGAGTCCCCGAGTATCAGAGAAGTCCGTACACAGAAGTACACCAACCAAATGTCACATCTGTTGACAGGACTATTGCATACCTATAGTGAATTTATAACTGATGTCCAGAATAATATTCATTGTATCTATAAATGAATGAAATAGTCAAATGGGAAGGGAAACATGTGGAAACCACCCCCCAACCTGCATTATGTAGTGGAACCACTCCCCGCCCTAAATTATGTAGCGCCGACCCAATAATGTGGTCAGAGGTGCCCAAACACCTGTGTCTGTAAACACAAGTAGAATGTTAAACTCTGGACTAACTCTGTCCATGTGCTATGTCTGATCTTTGAACAGTGCCAGGGCAGTTCTAGTCACCAGTCGGCTGAGCCTAAACCATGACCAGCACATGAACAACCTGACAATCAAACACGCGTATGTGTGAGGACTATAAGCGTAGGTGTTATGAATATCCTTGGAGTGAGTAGACTTGCAGCATGGGTCCAGAGCAGTAGAAAACAGGGAATGTCCTAATTGTAGTACTGCGGTTTTCCCAGCAGGAGAATGGATGCCTGCTGTGTAAGGGAAGCGGTGAGGCGTACGTCAGAGTAGCTATGAACCATGGGTATACATATAATTGAGCCAGAACACCAATAGTGCAGTGGTTACAGCATCCACCCAACGTAAAGGCATTCCCAGTTCAAGTACGACTATAGCACATATTAATTGTGCAATGAATGCCTCTGTGCTGTAAAGCCAACATTTATACATGTAAAGGTGACCGCGTTCACATGGGTCCATTAACCGGATTCCATCAAAGTGGTACTGTCATAAGGAATAAGGCACATGTAATCCCAAAGACTTGCCTGTAAACATATGTAACTCAGAATAAATAGATGCAATTGGGCCTGCGCGGGTGTACGCAGCTATTAGCATAGTGAATGTATGTTGTCTTGTACAGCTGTAACTTTTATATATATAGATAGATAGATGTGTGTATAGATAAATATCCACAGACATAACAGAAATATGCAATTATATATCTACATATTTATCTATATATACACATATATATAAATATATATATACATATATATATATATATATATATATATATACACACACACACACACACACATATATATATATATATATATATATATATATATATATATATATATATATATATATATATATATGTATATATGTAAGGATCGCCGAAAGACGAAAGCAAACATAAGGGTTGTGCAGGGAATCCAGAGCAAGTAAGGAATTATGAAGTGCTCGCAGCGTATGTCACATAAAACTGCACAAGTGTGAGAAGAGCACCGCTCTTCACACCAGAGGCAGGGCTATACCAGTGGCCATAACATCGTTGAAGTGCTACATCAACATTGCAAACAGACGGAATGTAGTACATGTTGCGACCACCTACACTTGTAACCCGCAAATCGTTCATAATCCATAACACCAGGAAAGGCAAGTATGTGCAAATATGAATGGATGGTGAGCCTGTGAATACACGAGGCGGTACAAAATGTGTGTAGGTCCCCAACGCTCATGAGAGGGCAATATGTAAAAGTGTGTCATGGCTGCGATATCAGGTGTATAATGGCTGTTATGCGTGGAAACTCAACATGGGTGTGCAGGGGAAACTATGGATATGCGATTATGGACACAGGAGTGATAGTGTATGTTGCGCTGGGTGCAATGGAGCGGCCCATGGGGGTCAGCTAGTACATAGGTGCGATTCCCAGATAGAGCATCATTTGCGTTCAGAGATGCGTGAATGGGCGTATTATTGTCAGATGTTGTGCGTCAGGTCTGGCAGCCCGGCACGTAAAACCTATACACCACCCATGAGCGGAACGGAGTTCTGCTGTGACAACCCCAAACCAGGAAAAGCAGAAAGACACAACTACATGAAGACAACAATTTGTTGACGTACGGTCACAGTAACACTAACACACATCCTATCAACAGTAATAATATGAATGTTCACAGAAACAAACACAGTAGCAGGAAAAATAGGCTGTGCATACGAGTAATAGGTCAAATGACACTGTATCACATCCCAGTTAGCAGCGGCACCCCAGACATGAAAAACATGTGACATCTGTCCGCTGCATAACGTGCAATATACTGAGCACAAGTTCACTGGAGTGAAGTGTTAGTGTCAGAATGACTAAGGCAATAGTATGCTGATGAAGCAGAGATAAAACCAATACGCATGTGTAAGTGTCCATGTCTGGGAAATGTATAGGTTAACGGACACACAGATGTATATATAGATAAAAATGTATATATACATATATCTATATTAATTTACATACACATATATATTCATATATATATATATATAGATATATATATATATATATATATATATATATATATATATATATATATATATATATATATATATATATATATATATATATATATATATATATATATATATATATATATATATATATATATATATATATATATACACACACACACACAAGGATATACTACGGCTATATATAGATAGATATATATACACAAACAGGTAGTGATATATACACATACACACAAAACAAAATATATATGTCAGTGTAGATATACACATGTACATAAATAGGTTACTTCACAGCAATTAGGGGTAACATATTTACAGCCCAGGCATATGTGACTGGGAGGTCCAATAAATAAACGTTGTACCCCCCCACATTGCCCAGCTAGGCCGGACAGACATACAGACAGGCAATACAGATCAATACACTGCCACTGTCCAAAACACCAATAGGAAAGGACCAGTGGGAGAGCTCTGCAAGGTCTACACTTTAAACATGGATAACGGTGTCCCTTGCGGGACCCCAATAATTCAGGGTACGTGTGAATCTGCTGACATTAATATGAGCAGGATGTAGGTGTACATGGAACAGTAGTTTGTGCAAGTGTGATAATACATGGGTTGACAAAACGTATGACATGTGTCCCGAGACGGGGAGAGTGGGCAATGTGTAAGGGTGTGCTCATACCCCAGCTGCGCTCGCAGTAAGTATTTGTCACGACTGCTGTAGAGGGGTGCCAGTTAGGTGGACCATGGGTATGCATTAATGGGCTTAAGTGTGCAGGTGCTGGTTGGCAGAGATGTAGTAGGCCCACCCAGTGGAAGTCATTAATATTCCTATGTGGGCATAGCATACGCCTACACCTCCCAAACCTTAAGAGCACATCTACCGGATAGTTTGTAAACCATCGGGGAATACATAGAGACCTACACAGTGCCGTGTACCCGATTAGCATGGACGTCCATAGTTATGTATCAGAATGTAACAAAGTCCAACTAAACACTGCAAGAACTAGTGATATTAGGTGAACAGGTGGAGGAATACAGGTAATGACAGATGACAACATGTATGAGTCATAAGCGGCATGTACCTCGACAAACGTGAATGAATACATATGCTCTGTGACTGTGAATGTGTCTGGTTAATAGAACCAATCATCTAAATGTGTCCCACAGGGTGTTATGCATTGTTCCTGATACAGTGTTCATTCACACCCATTGGTATGTGAGTTCTGCTACTGACGGAAAGTGCATAAGTTGCTGATCACCTCAGGTAGATGATAGCATAATAGAAGAGGTTCAACACCCATACGCCTGTGAGGGACACACCCGTCTGGGCAGTTGTGTCCTGCAAAATGACAGTTATGGCACATGACCTGTGAGTTCGGGAATGGAGGCTATATAGTGTGTGTAGTGGTGTCAGACATCAATTTGTTGTATCAGTAACAGCTACATGTAATGGGAAACAGTATTATCAATTATAATGCTACATGAATAACCTTAATGTATGCAAACCGTGGAAGTCGTCCGTTTACTACTGGCTGTGGATATGTGTTGCCTTGACACATATGATAGCTTTACATATAGGGTCTATAGGGCCGCCACCAGTCTGAATGGCCAAAGTGGAACCTGCTCTGTAGAACTGTCAGATGTACCAGGGCAGAACATACCTATAGCCATGCATAGCACAGAAATATACATATCAGAACAAATCAAAGCATAGTCTAGCAGCAGTATAGTTGCTTATGCTACTACATATGACATATCGATGTGTCAGGTATACAAGACCTGTAACAAGCAACCAGTAGAGACACCTACAACATGAGAAAGTCCCCTAATCAGAACAGTTGCAATGGCTAGAGTATTGTCCATACCACTCAACTGTCCCTGAATGTCAGGTACGTCCCTGAGTTTGACTGAAAGTCTAACTCTGTCCTTCTTAATCCCTCCTAAAAGTAGTGGCTGTTGAAGGAAAGGTGGTGAATTACACTTACTGACTAATGACAATAAGTAAGAGTTATAAACAACTGTTACTTCAGAATATGTGTATTTAGTCATATGCTCTGATTCTGTCAGTGTGTCAAGTTAATAGCACTACTTTTGTAAAAGTGTCCCTGATTTTTCTTGACCTGTCCCTGATTCTGCCAAAATGTGTCCCCGATTGGTGGAGAATTCTGGTATTGTCACATGAGATGTGTGATGAAGGACTGCCCCATGCAAAGTGGGAAAGGTATCACTCCTACAGTCTCCCGTCGTGCAATCTGAAAGGTGGTCAAGCGTGCAGTAGGTATGCAGTAGCATGACTCGGCAGATAGCTGCGTTAACGAACTCAAGTCACATGTCAGCATTGCAGAGTATCGGTTCCCATGTATCAGGCAGATGGGAGCAGATCGTATGGGGAACATGCATATAATATGATTACGTCACTGGACAGGCCGCCGAGTCCAGACAGTCGAATGCCTGCCGTCGCAAAATGGTTACACATACCCGATACTGTAGTCATGCAGTCCGATGTAATACACATCACAAGGCATCGCACACACCCAGCGTAAGTGACAAATGTAAGCGGAAATGTCGCAGAGCAAGTGGCTGTAAGCGTGTTTGTCTACCAGTATGCCAGTAGTGCACTGTCAAAGAAATGTGGAGTCTAAACATGTATAAGGTGCTGTGACCAGAGGTCAGCAGTGCTTAACACTGTGCAAACCCACGCACAACAGCTCCCACCTGCTGGACTGTGCCTTACCCGGTCTGTATCCAAAGGCGTCAGCCTGTCCGCAAACAAATAACCGCCCTATACACGTGATGGTAGAAGTACCCTGTGCACACACCTCATGTGAATTAACAACAGACCATGGCATATGTACAGACAATAGACCACACACACACCATACAGCGCAGACATTCAACAGTATAGCAATGTACTGGCAGATATGTCCGGACCACTGGGTATGCATGCCTGGCTGTCCTGTGTTTCAGTGTGTGAGCATGTCCATTATGACTGCTACACATGTTGTCGACTGACAATACCATCATACCGTCATGTGTGTGAGCATGCAAAGTATGGACAACTGTATTGCATGTGTCACATGTCCAGATAGTTAGTACTGTGTTGCTGACCCCTCCGTTCTACACAGACAGGTGTCATGCTGTGTCTGCAGGGTAGCGAATGGTCATGTGGCATTGACAGTTGCTACATGTCTGCATAGCGTGGGGGGACATGCAACCACAACCACAGTCCTACACAGCACCGTGGGTGGTGCACATGACTCTCACATGTGTAGGTGTGACAGGGGGCACAGCCAACAGTTGTACACATCTGCCGCTACTGTACTGGTATGCCGGGTACTGCATGTCAGTGTGTGGACCTACCTAAGTTGCTGGTTGGAGGGATACCAGGGTACGTCAGTTCCTAGCTTTAATTACCAGCACAGTGGTGTTGGACGTCCTAGCTTACACAACCTACATCAAACTGCCTGGCCTGCTGTCATCTGTGTGTGTCATAGGGGGTTAGGGTCAGTCATTGGGCATATCCATAGGCGATTGTATATCATTTGTCTGTATTGGTCCACATCTGTCCAGCTGCATGGAACGTGTCTGGCCTGTACAGACACACATGATGGTCAGCCCATAATCTGCAGTGGGTTAGGACACCCTGAGTACTACAGGCTACCATTGTGACCCCCGTATGTGCTACAGAGGTCATGGTGCCACTATGGATGTGTACTGGCTTCTGCCCTGACATTTTGCCACCACAGTCACTTGTATGCTCACATACATACCATAGCAATGGATAACTACACATTCTAATACAACTGCCACTTGTTAGGTCAATAGACATAACCTGGGTGTGTTCCGGACTTGAGGACGGTGCTGGAGTGCTGCCTATGTCAGATGCACACAGTGCACCTCCTATACATGGCCGAGCACAGGTACTGTCATGTTTGGCATCCATTGTACTGTGTGCGGGTCAGAGAGGGGAAATCCGTGGGTACCTACTGTGTCAGTGCATATGCCTTGTGTTGCCTCTTTGCCAAGGGCAGGTCATACTGTGCACAGGCTTTCACCGACTGTGCCCTACTCAGGTAGTTCCTTCACCAAGTCACACTGTGCCTGTACAGGCCTTGGCAGTGGTGTTGGGCTGTGTGGCCCTGCCCCATGCTGTTCCTGCTGCAACTGTTACTGCAGGATAACATTGTGTAGCATAGCAAATACCATAACAACTTGTATGCATGTAGCTTGTGAATACTGCCGAGCTCCAACGGATGTGTCCGAATACCAGAACTGTGAACCGAGCATCCCAAACACATGCACAAGTATATGTCTTGCCTGTGCATCCACCTCAGTATGGTGTGAGTGTTCAGGTGTGTGTGCATTGATGATGGGTGTCATCAGCCACTACACCAGTGTTTACCTAGCATCCCCCACTAGGAGAATGTAGGGGATGTCCATATAGGCATTGGTGTGCTACAGCTGTGTCAGAAGCCATATATCGGACACATCATAGCTTCCAGGGCAGACAGCACACACATTCAATCTCATGCCCTGGCCATCGCATATGGCCTAGCTGTTGGAGGGTATGCCCCTGCAGTGACTGTAGGCCCTACCCCGCTACCCAGGTGGTGCTACATGTACAGGCTATAGTACCCAGTACCCCAGGGTACTCATCCACGTGGTTGAACAGATGCATATTGCTGATCCACTAATCACGTGTGTTGAGGACATGTACGTCCTCACTAGCATGTGTTGACATGGCATCTGTGAACTGGTGCAATACTCTGGATGCAGATGCCTGTGAGATACCCATGATATCCCCAATTGTGCTGTGTGAGGTATCTGTGGCTAGTACACCTAGGCCAACACATCCCATGGTATCCACTGTGATGCATTTCCCTCGGCCTGTTTGATGTGTCAGGTGTGGCAGGCACAGGTCAACAAGCTGCTGTAGGAGGTTTTTGTCCACACCATAGTGCTCCAACATCCCCAGCCCATGTAGCCCCTGGTAAGTCACCTTCAGTCTATAAAGTCTTATTTTACCCCAGCAAGGGTTGTTCGGCAGCATACACATCCTCACTTCCCCAGCCTCCTGCACATGTTGGTATATGTTGCCTGCTGCAGCCCGTTCATTTCGTTGGACTGTGTTGTGAAATGTCCCTGCAGGTATACACCAGTGGTGTAGAGTGTGGATGAAATCTGTGTGTATGCTGCCTGCTCGCATTAACGTACTGTTCATATGCAGGCTGGCCATGTCATCTGCTGATTGTGCTGATCAACACCTGTTTGTGCAGCCTGTACACCCTGACTACCCCACCACTGCTGTCATCCCTCCCAATGTCACCAGGCAGGTATAGACACACCCCTAGCTTAGGTGTGCTAAGGCAGGAGCACTCCCGAGGCACAGTTCAGCAATGTACGTACAGTATGCCTGACCCCCCTCCCATGCTGTCAACTATATTCGAGACCTGCACCCGGCTGACTACACACATATACTCCAGGGACCAGCAGCACACCCTGGTGATAAATGTGATACACCATAGTCAACCTCATCTGCATAGTATAGTCTTCTAATGAATAGTTATATGACCCATACCGAACCTCCAAATTATTAACCACTGCTCAGTGTCACTCAGATTCATACACAACTGGCAACAGGTGCCTTACCATCACCATATTCGATGTCCCATGGTCTTCCCAGCAACAAAATAACCGGTGTCTACACGACTACAACCCGTGGCCCTGCACACTACAGATGATGTGCATTACCACCTCACCATGGCAGATATACATAGATCCCAGGTTATTATGTACAGATCATCCGGCACAAACATTCAATATTGCTGATGTCCTCAGACATATGTTCACATCTATGTCCACCTCTACATCTACATATATCATATATATTATTTGTATACATATATATATACATACACACATATACATGTACACACATATGTAGATATGGCATTTATATCACAACAGCGGACCACATGACAGCAATGCATTAGACAGGAATGAAAAGGAAACTACATGTGCCACCTGCATTATGTAGTGTTGTTACTATCAAGGCACGTGTGTTATGTTGCGTCACATGGGTCAGACCATATCAAGGGTAAGAGTAGGGCTGCTGACAGCTATTCACCAGACCTATTGGCGAATGTATGTGTTGACAACCCAGTGTCTTGGCAGAATATGCGGGCTGTGGACACTATATAGGTCAGCAACAAAACAAACCGAACACATCCCGCAGCTAGCCACCCATAGATACCAACACATATGGTACAACTGCCAAACACACAAACCTGCCATGCCTTGGAATCGAGCACCTACCTGTCTAGTCTACCACACTACAGCATTATGCAGTAACAGAATGCGATACCAAGTTCTGGCATCACCGCACTCCCATAGGCATACATCTAGGTGGATGACATCATCCTCAAAGGCAAAGACGCTGATAAGGAATGTATGTGGAGTGAGCCATCTAAAAGCATTACTCTGTCCCCTGGCAGCTAGAAACACACACTTGGCAGGGCTGGGAGTCGAATACACAACTAACTACCTTATCACACTACAGAATTACGCAGTTACAGAATGCGCTATCGAGATTACTGGAATCCAGCACACCCAGAGGCATACTTCTAGGTGGATGACATCATCCGCAAAGGCAAAGGTGCCGATAGGGAATGTATGTGGAGTGAGCCGTCTAAAAGCATTACTCTGTCTCCTGGCAGCTGGAAACACACACACTTGGCAGGGCTGGGAGTCGAACATACACCTAACTACCTTATCACACTACAGCATTATGCAGTTACAGAACGCGCTATCGAGATTACTGGCACACAGCACTCCCAGAGGCATACTTCTAGGTGGATGACATCATCCGCAAAGGCAAAGACGCCGATAGGGAATGTATGTGGAGTGAGCCATCTAAAAGCATTATTCTGTCCCCAGGCAACTGGAAACACACACACTTGGCAGGGCTGGGAGTTGAACATACACCTAACTACCTTATCACACTACAGTATTATGCAGTTACAGAATGCGCTACCGAGATTACTGGAGCACAGCACTCCCAGAGGCATACTTCTAGGTGAATGACATCATCCACAAAGGCAAAGATGTCGATAGGGAATGTATGTGGAGTGAGCTATCTAAAAGCATTACTCTGTCCCCAGGCAGCTGGAAACACACACACACACAGGCACACACTTGGCAGGGATGGGAGTCAAACATACACCTAATTACCTTATCACACTACAGCATTACGCAATTACAGAACGCACTACGAGATTACAGGAACACAGCACTCCCAGAGGCATACTTCTAGGTGGATGACATCATCCGCAAAGGCAAAGACGCCGATAGGGAATGTATGTAGAGTGAGCCGTCTAAAAGCATTACTCTGTCCCCAGGCAGCTGGAAACACACACACACTTGGCAGGGCTGGGAATCGAACATACAACTAACTAACTTATCACACTACAGCATTACGCAGTTACGGAATGCACTACCGAGATTACTGGAACACAGCACTCCCAGAGTCATACTTCTAGGTGGATGACATCATCTGCAAAGGCAAAGACGCCAATAGGGAATGTATAGAGAGTGAGCAGTCTAAAAGCATATTACTGTCCCAAGGTAGACATAGACAAACACTCGGCAGTGGTGTGAGTGGGACAACTGCCTATCTACGGAGCACTATTACAACACTACATAGATACGAGACACGCCACAGACAGTACACCCTTCAAGACAGTCAACCAGTGTGTTCAATGTAGGCATCCATCCTGCTGTGGAAAATGGACATCTGTTGCCTGGATGACCACCATCGCTATACAAGATGTCAATGGCCATGCCCATACACAGAAGCACATCACCGACACAAGGTGTCACTGGGCATGCTCACACACTTAGTATCACACGTCCGTTTGGAATGTACTGTGTGTCCATCTACACAACGGTGTACTGGACATGCTCACACACTTAGTTGCAAAGGGCTGTCTTGCATGCACACAAATTCTAAACACGGAAGGGTACAGTTTGGAATGTACTGTGTGTCCATCTACACAACGGCGTACTGGGCATGCTCACACACTTAGCAATTGCAAAGGGCCATCTTGCATGCACATGGATTCTAAACACGGACTGGCACAGTTTGGAATGTACTGTGTATCCATCTACACAACGGCGTGCTGGGTATGCTCACACACTTAGCAGTAGCAAAGGGCTGTCTTGCATGCACATGGATTCTAAACATGGAAGGGCACAGTATGGTGTTACTGTCCCCACGTACATGAAGGCCACTCACATGTACTGACCGGTACACACTCAGGAGCTATCACAGATGTCTCAGGTGCAGATCACAGAGGTAAACGCCGCAGTCTACTATGTAGCCCTCAGACATCACCATGTCATTGGACCAGCAACACACAGCCATACATTACCACAACACCGTGTGACTCATGACCAGTGGACTGTACATAGGTCTACAGCAACTGTGCAGATTACACATGTACTGACAGGGTTCCATCATGTGTTATGCAATGCAATGATACCACTGTACATAACCAGGTCGGCTCTACACATAACAGGAGCCCTGGGTCTTACACAGCTGTGACAGATGACTGTCGCTGTACACCAAAGAGCACACATGTTTGGATATGACATACATGTAATCGCAGTGGATATGTGCATGGACTACACACACACAAGACATATGTACATAGCATAGTTTTAGCTGTCCTCTGTGCAGACAAGTGGCTACAGCAATCACACGCATGCAAACGAAAGGTAGGTCCATGGCTGTTGAATGCTAACAGTACATGAGGTAGCAATGTTGACTGAGGAGACATTCCCTCTGTACCAGTTACCCATGACACCCATCATATCATACAACAGTCCATGTGTTATGTATGTCATCACACATGTCCACCAATTGCAATGCATACAAGCATGGCTACATGACAGGCATGTAGGACCAACACACATGTACATTTAATGGTGTGCATGCAGCTACCATGCATGTGCAGTAGCTGATGTATGTAACTCATCTGTGTCTAACTACAACATGCAGTTGCAATGCAGCCCCATCATTGACACCTGTATATGGTGAAATACTGACAGTACGGTAGGATGTACATCAGGTATGGATGGATGTGTGTACATAAAGTGGTGATCCACCTTTGCAGATGGATGTTTGCTGGGGACGGCTCACAGGTGTGTCACACGCCATCCTACCAGTACATGTGCAAACAGTATGCTATGTTACTGTTATGTGACAGTGAAGACATAAAACCTACACAGTGGTCGGGTGTTACTGACTGTAAGTCACTTGACACCTGTAACACTTACATCCTCCCGTGTGCATATAGCAGCACAATTGCCAGAGGTAGTGTTGGTACACATAATGCGGCCAATACTGCTGCATGTCTGTCAGACGTATCATCATATAGCAGGTGTATCATTCACAGTACTGCCATGTGTGTTTGCTTGTGTGACCATATATGCCACATATGGTGGGGAATGTATCCCAATTGTTACACACCCCTTTACACTGTTGTAGAGATCTGTACATATGCAGTGTGGAAAGCATGACGTAGGCTATCCGTATGTGAATGACATTTGTGGACTCCACAGTGTGTGTGTGTGTGTGTGTGTGTGTGTGTGTGTGTGTGTGTGTGTGTGTGTGTGTGTGTGTGTGTGTGTGTATGTATGTATGGCTGTCTGGTGCATGAAGTGAGGGTGTATGTTACCATACAGAACAGACAGGATCCCTAACCCCTCATGGTGATGCAGTCTACTACCCTGTTGATGCCATCTGTCTCAGCCTTACTGGCTACCTGTACATGTTCATTCTCTGTGTCGCATTGTGTGGGTGCACAGTACTGTGAGGGTGATTACCACATAGGCAGGGGTCCTCACTTCAACACTATGGAGTGTGCGTTATAGTGTTGTTGACCCCGTGAGTGTGGGCATGTTCCTGTAATGTGACAAGGTATTATTGCTACACAGTGAGGCCTCATGCTATCAAGTGGCCTCTAACGTTATCATCGGCTGGACCGCTGTGTACACCCCCCGCACCATGTCAACATACCTGTGATGTGACCTGGTATGGATGTCACGTCTCTAGCCACTGTAGCCTATTAAACAGCCTACATGCTTCTGGATCAGTAGATGTGTGGACATCTGTGGTATGTTAGCCTTTCCAACAGTCAGGTTGAGGCTATGTATAGCATGCTGATATTGCCATACGTGCTTGTGAGTACTCCATATTTACACATGGGAAACTGCAAAGACTGCTACTTGTTGGCACATGCAAGTAGACCATAAGGAGGGAACCAGGGCATCATTACCAACATGCTGTTACTGTTGTTACCAAGACATATACTGTGAACATATAACAATGCATGATAAACCTGTACTACATGGTATGTCTGGTGCATGTCAACAGTACACAACTAATGTAATATACACTTCTCTCACTATTCTGTTCACCCTGTGCATCAGACCATTTCAGCATGTCCCTGCACCGATGGTGTGGATGACAGGGATGCGGCACAGGCTTCATCATATGCACAGGGTGATAATGTTTGCCAGGAGCATAGGCTGCACCAATGGATGACATCATGTGTGTGGGTAAGGGCCGGTGATCTGATTGGACATGTGTGGTCATTATGCATGTGGGTGTTGCGGTGCCCTACAGATGTTTTTGTCATGTGTGTGTATGTGTGCACACAGTTCTGCCTTTTGTGAGGCCTACACAGGGGTATTATTGACAGCTCCAGATTGTACAGACCAGGATGTACAGCTCACTGTGTCCGGCCATGGCCACGTGACCTGTGCCTGCCAGGGGTTGCACGGGCACTACCAGGCACAGGTACAGATTGGCTACTGTCCGATGACACATGTCCACTGGAACCGTGTCCCCGCTGGGAACGTCCAGGGCCACGTCCACATGGCCTGCTGTGTCCTGGTGTGGACAGCGCAGCACCAGTTGCACTGCTACTGCTACCGGCACTATGGGAGTGGGCATGTGAGGTGGCACGCTCACATTGACCTGCACTAGGTTGTGTAGCTGGCCTATATATACGTGGCATACTCCTCACTCCTACCAGATGTTCCAGCACAGACAGCTCACGCTCGCGGATTGCCATGTCACGGTCAAGGATTCTGACCATATCATCCAATCACCTGTTCAGAACATCAGCAATCTGCTGTTCAGCATTTGCCAATGCCTGGATGTTGTCATTTAGAGTACGGATAGCAGCCCTCTGCAGCCTCTGCCCTTCTCTGTTCTGCCATTCAGCACATATCTGTGCCACCATTACAGTCTGGAATATGCGTCTGGTGACACCAGCTGCTGCACTCTGTCCTGCTGGTGCATGTCTGCCAGAGGTCCTCCTATGAGCAGCACTGGCCACATGCCTGTGTGGCACATCTGCAGTCATTGCACTGACACCATGGTGTGGTGACACACCTTCTGTAGCCACCACACTTTCCTGTTCCACGCTAACAGATGCTGACTGTCCTTCCTCTATGGCCACTGGTGATGCGGTATGTGTTGTCAGCAGAACTGTGTGCTGGGAAGAGGGGGACATAGCTGGGATGGCAACCATTGGCGCAGATTCAGCCCCTGACAGCCCTGTCTGTACCTCATGCATATGTTCATCACTGCTAGTATCTGTGGGGACAATAACATCAGATGAACCACAGGAGGGTAACGCACCTACAACACCTGTGAATGCAAAGAAAGACTCTAAATTAAAATAGACACACACACACACAGACACACACCCACAGATACACACCCACAGACACACACACACACAGACACACACACAGACACACCATGCATGTGATTTGACAGACGGCATGCAGCATGCATGTGATACAGCAGACGGCATGCAGCTCAGACACTAATAGTGTTAGTTAGCATACCTCCCTGGATTGCACACAACAGCAAGCAGGTGTCATATCAGTAGCCATGCAGTTCACGCAATCATGGTAGTAAGCATGCATCCCCGTGATGCACCTTGTGAACCAGAACAGGTTAACAGTACACATGGCTGAAGTGATCTTGACATGTAATCTGCTGACGTGTGCATTAACATGCATACACATCTGACACAATGGTGTCCTGACACATGTACAGTGTTGTAATGGGCATCACATTGCAGTGATGTCTGTATGCCCTACAGATAGAATGCATGGAAAATTAGTGTGAGTCGTCTACATTGCTATACAGTGTGAAGTACAGACACTGTGCCATTGCATGGCATCATGAGGTGTCTATATTGCTATACAGTGCGTAATATGCACACATTGCATAGCCATAACTGCATGCATACCCATGACATAACTGTGGATTGTGACCCATGATGCTGAGGTGTATACACACCAAACCATGCTGTGTCATGCGACAGGTCACTGGAAGACCTACAGATGACACTCCTGCACAACTACTACAGAGTCTTAGCTGCCTGGCAACCATGTCCACACATGGCAGACTTGTCAATTCACCATGTCCCACATGACATTGATGTACCACACACATGAGGTGCACAGCTAACGGTGATGTCCTACAGCAGCAAGGGAAATGCACAGTATCTGTGACCTGATGTGGTGTCAATGTCTGTGGAAGCTGTACAGGTGACTACTGTCATGCTATGACACAGTCTTGATGTTCAACACATCTTATATGGTAGACTTAAGTGACACCTCCACTAGCTGTGCACAGGCTTTTAGGATGTCCAGTGTACCACATCAACTGTATAATCAGTCAACTAAGGCTATAATTGGATCATGTGTGGACAATGTGCAACAGGGTGTATACACATCACATCTACTGTGTGGCTACATGTCTCTGGCCATCCCCCATGGCCATGTGTGAACATTTGTTGGACAAATGTTTGTGATGGCCATCTATCTCACATGTCTGTGTTGTCCCATATGACATACACCCATAGATGTCAGATATGTCACCATCCACAGGGCTATGCAGACAACGGGTTGTATGTTTGGTATGTGGGGTATGTGTTATGGGATAGTGTGACAATATTGCAGCCAGAACACTACATGTCTGGGACATGTCAGATGGCACATCACAATGTGTGCACCCATTGCAGGGGCATATAACATAATTGTGACTTCTGTGGGCTGCCCATATCCCAGGTCACTGTGTGGTACTGTTTGCGTACCACACATGTGTTGTTCCAATGTATAGTACATATGCCTACATTGTACAACACCTCCACCATTGTATGCACAGCTGTCCACACATGTAGCAATGACAGATACTGTGGTTTCATGTCGGTGTATCATTATGTTTGTATATATTGCACATGGGTTGCCAGTGTGAATGATGGGAGATGTGACCTGTATATCATGACTGAACCAAACATCAAGTGTACAAGTGTTAACTGGCCACATGGCAAATAGATCTATGCTTTAACATGCCTGATACTGATGACAGTCTCACCTGCAATGGACTGATGTCTGTGTGGCACGTCAGAGGTACCTGTATAGGGGTGACACAGCAGTTTGAACATTATCCATGACTGTATGACAGCCACAGGGTGCACTGTGCATGTTAACACATTTGCCTGTACAATAGCATATAGTATGCACATGTGTGCATACACAGGGTAGCATACTGTAGTATGCAGCATGTGTGTAAACATACCTTGCATATGATGTTACATTACATAATGTACAGTGACACATGCAACTAAATGGGATATAATAGTCATATGTGCAGTACTGACTTACCAGGCAAGTCCAGGCTCATTGGTTGGGAGACACCCACCTCCACGATGGCAGCTAGTGCTTGTGGATGCTGTTCTGAGGGTGTCCCCAGACTAGCCAGTAGCTCCTCGGTGGGTGTGAGTGGGGGCTGGGTTGGTGGCCCACCACCTGTTCCTCCTTGTTCCCTGGCGATTGCAGTGGCATGCTGTTTCGCATGTCGTATCAACTCTGTGCAGTGTCTGCACACCTGCTGGTAGGTGCAGTTATGGCCACCCACATCATTAACCCTCCTGCGAAGGTCCTGCCACAGGTTGTCACACTGCTGGGCATGCTGTGGCACATGGCTGAACAACACCTCATAGTTCTCATGGAGGTACGGGATGAGGACATCATCCTCCTGGTGGCTGTACACTGGCAGGTGTGAATGAGGCATTATCTGTAAGACATAATGATGGTGACAGGTCACAGTATCACAGAGATGTACAGAGATACTGCTGCACATACATTTGTATTAAATCTAGTACATCTGCACAGTTATCTTTGCAAATCATCATGACACTGACACAACTGACATGTTTGTGTCACACACATGTAACACCCGTTATGCATTGGATATCATCACCATATATGTGTGTCACCTCATTACATTGTTCATACTCCATGTGAATGCTGTCTTGATGTGGGCATGTCTGTTTGCCTGCACTGGTGTTCTTACCTATTAGCACATGCCTGGATGTGTCCACAGTAATGCTGTTGACCTTGATGCTGTGTATATGTCACATATCAACACATACACTGCCTTAATGTACTTGAGCAGTGACAATGCACACATACCCATGGAAACCTTTACATGCATGTGTTTTGCCATATACATCTACACGGCACTGTATAGCAGTTCAACATCCTGCCACAGATCGCCTGTGTTGCACATGTGATAGACATGGGACAATGGCTAGTCGGACATCATTCGCAGGGATGGTTATCAACTATAGCATGTACGGGCAAGGTTTCCTAGCTGTATCCGACAGCCATTTTGCCACCACGAGGTGCATCAGTGCCACATTACTGATCCAGACAGTTGATAATACATCTACCATGTGGTCATCACACCATGTATGACAGAGATGACATGTGCAGCTTTGATGGACAGGGTTGCATAGTATGGCGGGAGTATGTCACATGTATGGCACAGGGATCTGTCCAGCATGTGGCGATCCTAGTAGTAGGATGGTGGCTGTCCATGATGTATGTCTTTCAGATCAGGATACGTACGTGTAACATGTCCAACATCATAGTGTAGCACATGTCTTTATGCAAGGTAGCCAGCATGCTGCATAGTGGAGGTGAGGATTGTGAAGGCTGGTATCGCCCATCCACGCATGGCCAATACCCCTTAAAGGTGATATGTGATCCAATATTGGTCACCCGAGTGCTGAGTATGCCTGTTCAATGATCTCCATGCTCATGGATGGCACCCTGTCATGACATGGGTGCCTCGTATGACTACCTAATAGACCTGGAGATGTCACCAACTCAGGGAGGTGAACTGCACAGCACCATCCCTTACACAGTGTCCATAATGTTGACTGCAGCCTAGGTGGTAGTTAATGGGTACAGGGATATTCACCTAGCAGTGACAATGCTAATATCATCTGTCAGATTGTGCACATATGTCACACACCTCACCCACAAAGCCCGTTCTGTACATTGTCCACAACATTGAGACAGCTATTGCTCATAGGTCATGGCCATTCACATCCTTACATACACAGATGCCTCACATTTGTCTGTGTGGTATGGGCTACAATGAGGGGGGAGTACAACACATTAACCCTGTTTTACTGTAGCTGCTACTGGTGTGATATGCACATGTCACTCTGACACCTTTTGTAGTGTTGATTCTGTCAACAGGCCACTGGTAGAACACTCCTGTGACATACAAAGGTACATGTAGTCAAACATCCGTACTGTCATCTACATCTGTACTGCTAACATCTACATTGATAAAGATTCATGGACTTGCAGACCATACTCTGCAGGGTAATAGTGCAGTGCCTCCAATTATGACTGTTGTCACCATTTGTGGTTTGATATTGTCCAACACTCTATCTATATTGCATTTTCATGCTTAGCACTTGTTCAGAACTTGTGAGCACTTCATGAGCTACTAATTAATATAGCACCCATTCCAAACCATTTCTCACAAGTACACTGTCTGTCCTTACATTTCCAGCTTGCTTACAGTACAACAGCTGTTGTACACACGTAACTCACATATCTGGTGAGACATGGTTGAATATACAGGCATGTCCAACTGTCACGTACCAGTGCTATTGCCTGTCTATATGATGAATATGGTGTACATGTGGCAATAGAACAATTGTCTCATGTACACAGTCAATGCTCACCTCCCAACATACGACACTACAGCCTGTGGGAGATGCACATATGTAGCCATGCTGGGGGTAATGCTCTCACCAACCCAGACTGAACCTGACAGTCATGTGGGGACGTGTAACATTTGTAATACACCCCACTCATCACATAGTCTCACAAGATCTCCACCACCACAGGCCACACATAGTATGAGTACAACTTCTGCAGAACCTCTCCATACTCTGTGTAGGCACCAAAGGCAGCCCCCATCACCAAACACAATAACAATAACTTATAGCTCACAGACTCATGTGTGCCCATCACATACAGCCAATAGGGTGTTATAACATACACAACACACCAGTCATAGGTGACTCTGTAGGCGGGCACACTGATGTCCCACTCAGCAGGCTACACAAGGTGATAGTCGCTTACATCTAGCTGTCGGGTAACTGGTTCTGCAACATAACCTATGCACCCATGCCACACCTCACCAGGTACAATTTGACTGTCATTCTCCATGTTAGTGTGACTGCCCTGAGATGCAACTTCACAGACTACATGTGCAGGGACATGCAATAGCTCACTGGTCTTGTAGCCCTGAAGGTATGTGCCAAGCCCTGGGGAGCATTATGCATTCATCCGGACTTGATACCACTGTACAATGACTGACTGTTTCACTTCAACAGTTGCCTATGCTTCTGCTGTCATTCCACAGGCATCCAGTATCTGTCTGCTTTGACTGACATGGTCAACAAAACACGATGCTTTGGCACAGATGACCTGCACCTGTCAGCCCTGGGAATACAGATAACATGTAAGGCTCTTGCTGCTCCTATACTGCCTGTCTTGCGCAGTTTCCAATAACATTCACCACCAGAACGGGAACAGGCAAGCAAAACATGGGGTCATGTGACTCGATGCTTGACATCTTCATCTCTGACGCACGCAGGCAAGGCACTCCTTATAATGGACCACTTCAATATCTCTGCAGTGACTGGGACCTGCCTCTAGGCTCCGCAGAGCACACCTGCACTGACAGGTTATACGCAGACCACACCTTTCAGTCATGTATATGCAGACCACACCTTTCAGTCATGTACCCTGGACCAGAACACCCACGGCTGAGGTGTTCCCATATTCCACTATGTTGTACACACCTCCTGGCTAGTTACTTAGCACAATGCATCAGAGGTGATCCACATGCAACTAGCTGTGGCCAGAAACGTTATACACATTGCAACATGCTACGGATTCAACAACATACCCCACGGTTACCAGCCCTCATGTCTTGGTGTACTGGACAGTAGAGTTCAGACAGGTACTACTGATGTGAGACTGACCCTACCCCACACTTAACTGGGATAGCCACTCATGTACCGACACATTAGGCCAGTGCTGTCCGGGATTCATAACCTCCACTCGGCTGGATCAACCCATACACACCACCTCCAAGACCAACAATATCCTAGACATGGACACTACCAACATGTGACTGGTGTTCCACACCTGGGGTTATCCCCTCATTGGTGGTTTCCAAACATATGCTAATCACCCTTGTTATCCACATCCCAGCACCACACCCTTCACAGCATACACAGTGCAAGATTACTACAACGCCTACTACAGACGTCTTATGACAGCAGTAGTTAACGTCATGACACCCGTGCAGATGGACAATGCACATACAAATGCTGAAACATACCCCAGTGCACTTCATTAGCACTTACACAACTGCATGGATCATGCTATTCCAAACAGAGCCATGATGGTACCCACTAGATAACGGAAACCACTCTGGGGGTCCAGTTCCATGGACATAATGTACAACAAAAGGTGGATGCTGTTGCAAAGTGGAGTACAATCCCATGGGTGGGGTAGCTCACTAGTCAGCCTCAGTAGGGCTACGGGATCCCTTATCATATATTCCGAACCTAGCTACGTAAACATTACTGCGACACATTCCAGGGTATACCACAAGGCATTATGGAGGTATGTCAGTAGTCAATGGCAATACCCACATCTGCTCTGACATACGACAGTTACTCAGGAACATTACAGAACCGAGTGATGTTGGCAACATCCTGGCGGATGGGTTCAATACTAACATTACACCCTCTCACTCCCTACAGGGCCACAATCCATGCAGGAGCATTGCAGTGTCCCTGTGGTCACAACTACACAGTACTAACCTGCACTCTCTAAGGCCTGGAACACTGACTCCATGTGACCGTCCAACATCTCAGGCTGTGATTTACACAAACCTCTGAACGACATGTCTCCCCACTTGGCCACCAGTTTCAGTAATAGCCTTGTATCAGACATTGTGGCCCCTGAATGGCACACAGCAACAGTTATCACACTCCACACAGGTGGTGCCACAATGAACCAGAGGGACTATTGCCCTATACGCCTGACTGGACTGTTCTGCAAGGCTATGGGGCACATCATCATGGAAGTCATTCACAGAGACATTGGTGGGCTCCAGTCCTTTGATGCCATCCAGGTTGGACTTGTTAGGGCCAGAGCATGGCTCGTACACCTGGTGGACTCCTTTGATACAGTTACCAGGGTAGTTGATGATGGTAAGGGGGTCCACACAGCCTACATTGTCCTCTCATTGGCTTTCAGCACAGTTGTCCATTCTAGTATTGCAACATGCACATCCACCTGCACATCGACCCCTATGTCTCAGGATGTTATGCAAAGTGGCTCATGGACAGGACCCACACAATGAGGGTAGCATACCATAGTACCTACTGTATTTCAGTTACACTTGGCGTACCACAGTCCTCAGTCATAGGGCCCCTCATGTTTGGTATATGCTTCCCTGAGGTACAGGCTAGCACAGAGGGAATTTCCCTGACTAGCTTTCCAGACAACTGCATACAAAGCACCATGATTGCTCCACCAGCTGATACTGACTCCCTCCATAAGGGTGTCACTGTGATGGATACCTGATATCAATATCATGGCCTCAAGCTGCATGACACAAGATGCATGAACATCCCCTTTGCATTGCACCAATCACCCACTGACTATCACATAGGTGGTAGTCCCCTACATACATGTCACATTGTACATGATCGTAGTACACACGTATGTAGCACCCACTCCTTTGATAACCATATTGCCAATGTGGCATGGATATCCTTCTACATGGCCACCCTTATCTGGTTTGTAGCTGGAACATAGGCACCCATTGTACCTCTGAACTCCTGACGTATACACACATTCAAGGGTACAACACCCCGTTTAGGGTGTACCTTACAGAACAGCTACGACTTTACATACCACAACATTAATACGCCATGAGGATTATTGAGCTCCGAAGGTTGACGTATGCGATAGAACTATGGACACCACGACTGTATACATTTGCATACTGCATACTCGGGGGTGACCTCTGCTGAACATACAGGTCCCATGTCCCCAACAATATTCATGGATATACTCCACATAAGCGACATAAGCAAAAGCCAATGAGAGCAACATGCTCATGGATATGTGCACACACGCAACGATGAGTGGGATGTGCTTGAGGGTTACATTCCCAAACCAGACACTCACCATGCTTTGGAACATGATTCCTATGTACATCACGCAGGGACAGTCAGTAGCACTGTTCATGTGATACCTCACTTGGTGGATGGGAGACACACATGTACGCCAGGGATCACTGCAGTGGCTGTATTGTGCAGAGGTGCAGGTAACACATGGCTCTGCTGTTCACAGACAGGACACTACCCTAGAGAGGTGCCGCTGGTGTAAACACTGTAGTTGGGCTTACACATAGACTTGCCAGACAGCATAGTACCCCACTATGAACCTGGGAAGCTATTACATGTCCTTTGTGCATGGTTAATTGAGTAGCTCTTCCATTTCGATTAGCTATCATGCTGTTACAGTGTCCCATGACTACAAGCCATATGTATCCTGTTATTGTATATTGTACATGCCAATAGACGATACCTGTGGTATGCATGATATGACTGTTATGCTGTCTAGAATATCTGACATATCTACCTACAATACTGTACATTACACATATTTTACATATTATCCCATAATGCAAAGCATACTTGCACAGCAGGACCACCTTAGGGATGTCATTGTCATTATATGCCCATACACATGCCTACTGTGACAGTATATCAACATATACTATCCCTTGCTATGGCACGTACTTGTTGGACATACCCTACCACTGACGGCGGGTGGTATGGAATTGTTCTGTTTAAAGCCCTCATGTAGCATCCTTTGTGGTGTCTGTGATGTTTACTTTCTGGCCCACTGCAGGACACAATTTCTACAAGCATTACTATGCTCAGCAAGACATCACTACTTAATACCTTTTCCCACTTTATGCATTGTGGACACTTTTAATTAATACAAAACAGGCTATACATACACTAACATAACTGAGTGTTCTACATACCTTGTTAGTGTTCCGAACTTTCTTAACTATCTCTCTTCCACTGTTTAAACAGTTCTATGGTATGAGCATATGGTTTGAATGTCTGGCAAGTCATCCTTATATACATTGATACCTGTAACATGTGGCTTCCTGCCGCCAATTGGTGTTCCTGAGTAAATTATTAAATGCACATCAGCTGTGCAGCTACTCCATTCACCAATTACATGGCAACAGTGGGATATAATTGAATTCTCCACTTGGGCATTGCCCATTTGCCCTACCTTCGGGGAGACGGCCTGTATGTGTTTTGTTGTGTGTAATTGCAACTGCTATGTGTAGAGACACAGATATTTTGGATTCATGTCCCCCGTGGATTGTGTGTGACGGCTAGAGTATGTGGTTCTACATGTGAGTGTACCTGTCATCTCAACCGTCTGATAAGGGACTATTGCAAACAAAACCTGTAACATCGCCGGCTGTTCCATTATACAATGGCTACGATTTCACATGTCGCCTTTAAAAATGTGTCTCTCACAAGGTATGTTAACGCTTCTGCAGATGTAATTGAGTGAGTGGATGTTTGTGCTGTTATTACAGTCTGTATTGCTATAGTTTCATGTGTGGGGATGTAGGTGGGTGTACATAGCATATACAGGTTTGTGGGACTTGCATTTCTACATATTCCATATATGTGTGTAGGCTCATTCCCTAATTAAAGACCTATCAGTTAGTAGACTTTTGTTATGGGCATAAACATTGGGCTGTTGTTAATTGGTTTTTATATAGTATGCAGGTGAGGTTGATACTTCCATACCTCCGGAAATACAGTGATATGTAAAGGAATGTTACTAAATGACAGCTGTCCCGTGTATTTCTGTCCCAGATATTTGCACTCATTGCAGTTGTGTTGGTAACTGAACCTCTTTGGCATGGGTTGCCACCTTTTCAAATGGCCATAGTGGGACATTTGCGGGATACACATCGGTGTTTACAGGCTGACACATACCCATGGTCAGTACACAGGATAGCACATACTTTTATCCTGAATACATACTTATTCTTGTAGGACTTTGGCTACTTATCATATTGCATGTAACATTTACGTTTCTTACATACAGGCATAACTATTTAATGCAACTATTACATAATATATGGGACATAATTATGTCCTACAATCTCGGACATTTGCCCTTTTTAATGTTTTATGTCAGGACACAACTGCCCAGGGAGGGGCTGTCCCTCCTAATGTGGGACAGGTGGTAACCGTATGCCTACTGCTAGCTATAACCACACCTACCGTAATGATCTACCTCTGAGTTAGCACTAATAGACACACGATGCAGGCAAACACACACACACATTACAATCACATGGAAATGCACACGGCACCCTCAACACACATACACAGAATACGGCAATCACAAACACAGTTGAACACAGTACCTACGTGGACCACAACACCGGCAGTGGTAACTAAATGTCCCTTCATATCGTGATAATATTACTCGCGGTTCTAGTGTTCCAGTACTGAGTTCTTTCGGTCTTTCAGCCTCGTGGTTACGCGTGTCGGTATGTGACACATTCCATAGTTGGCAGTATCCTATTTATTTGTACCTCCATGGTTGTGTACATGTCAATGACCTATCTATATAGTTGCAGATATCGGTGAATCCGTATATATCAACATATATCTCTCTATCACCCTTTCTATCTGTATTATGTGTATATATATATATATATATATATATATATATATATATATAGATATAAATATATATATATATATATACACATATATATATATATATATATATATATATATATATATATATATATATATATATATCTGACAGAGAGTGACAGGCAGAATACACCTTTCATTGTGCACTTGTCGGTGTATACTGTTTCCTGGACTCCGCACATTTGTGTTTGAACCTGTCACATTACGCACATCTTGGCTACCATAGTGTTAGGTGATTGTGTACATGATTGTGTGTTCTACTCCTGGCAGTGGTTGTTTTACCCTTCAGAGCAGGCACTATTACTACAGGGGTGAATAATGCTGGTTTCACCTGTTCTGGACATCATTGACCATGATCTGCGCGATATTCAGAGAAGCTTAGCCCTGTTTCATGCATATCCATATAGTCATATTTAAACGACGCTTACCAGCACTGGGCAACGCATATTCCCGCTAACGTGTGCTAAACATGATCTGATGACCTGCATCCGACATGCATTATTCGTGCCTTCGGGATTACGTTACATCCCTTGCAGGACTTGGGACCGGGAACATACAAGACGGTCACTGCATTTACCACTTGGGCATCTGGGATTTGTACACGTGTTATGGCATTTTGTATGTGGACTATACTACGGCTGTTACTCCATACTGCAATCACATGGGTAACTCAGTTAGTTTACATATGGATGAGTCCTATTAATGGTATGTCCATGTGATGTTTAATGGATGTGCTCCAGCATTGGGTATGTATATCACAGTGAGCCACACACTATAATGTGCTACACCTTCAAACGACCATAGGTGGAGCATGCTGGGGTGACAGATACCTGTCATGGGTACACCCCATGCCTTGACACGACATCCATGATTACATTACGTGGAGCCCCTCATTAATGCACCAGGGAATCCATGCAAAATGTGTGGGGAACAGTGATTACACACATGGGATCCTGCAATTGCCTCTGCTCCACTGAGCGACAGTTGGTTACTCAATGTTGTGGAGACAGCAGGCACTGTTTGCCTCGATTGGTGTATGGCCTCTGACAATCGGGCGTGTACCTACCAATGTACTTAGGAACCTATACACACAGTACCAACATATGCTGATAGGTGCATGTACTGTTCAGGTGTTGACATTCCTTGTACAATGGTTGAAGGCTGCCTATGTAGGATTCACACAGTAGCCCACCTATACATTACAATTTACAGGTGGTCGTGTGTGTGCGCCATCCATTTTACTGTGTTTGCAGGTGGAGAGGTGTGTCAGTCCATAGGGGCCTACACTGTCAGAGTATGTGCTATATGTTCCCTCTTTGCCAAGGCATAGGCATATTGGGCATGCCTCCATCTGCCTACTGGGGCTGGCACAAGGTGTTCGTGGTCTGAGTCCCTCTGTGCCTGTGATGGCCTTGGCAATTGCGGTGGGCTATGAGGGCCTTCAGCATTTTGTCCCTGCTGCAGCTGTTTCCGCAGGATCATATTATGTAGCATGGAACATATTATGAAGATCTGGGCACACGTGCCTGGAGAGTACTGCAAGGCTCCAACAGATGTGTCCAAACAACGGAACCATGATTTCAGCATCCCAAACACACGCTCTATGATGATTCTGGTTTGTGTGTGTGCCTCATTATGGTGTTCTTGCATGGGTGTGTGTGCATTTCTGATGGGAGTCATCATCCACGGCTCCAGTGCATAGCCAGCATCCCCCACAAGGTGGCCATGTGGGATGTCCCCCCTGACAAATACCTGATACAGCTGTGAGGCATGCCAGATATGGGAGTCATGGTAGCTTCCAGGGCTGCCAGCACACACATCCATGATAATGCCCTGGGCATTGCACATGACCTGGCAGTTGATGGAGTGGAATCCCTTGCAGTTTATGTAGCATCTACCATGCTCACTGGGTGGTGACTTGATATGTATGTGCGTGCAGTCTATCACACCCAGTACCTCCGGGTAGTGTGCCACATGGTGGAAGTGATGCATATTGCTGGCCAACTTCTCCTGAGTTCGGGGGAAGTATATATGCTCATTGGCATGTGGTAACATGGCATCCAGGAACTGGTGTAGTACCCTGGATACTGATGCCTGTGAGATCCCCATTATATCTCCAGTTTGGCTTTGAAAGGTACCTGTGGCTAGTATTTGCAAGCTTACACATACCTTCGTGTCCACTGGGATGGGTTCCCCTCTGTTGTTTCTGGATCTCAGGCGTGGCCGGCACAGCTCAACTATTTGCTGTAAGATGTCCCTGTCCACCCTGTAATGCTCTACTATCTCCAAATCATGTAGCACCTGGTAGGTTACCCTTGGTCTGAACACTCTTCCCCTCCTCCGGGGCCTGCGGTGGTTGTCAGCATCATCCACCACAACACTGTCAGTCTCTAACACATGGTGATGAATCACAGCTATGGCAGCTCTCAACATGTACATTTTAGAAGTTCCCCATATGTTTATACCTATGGTGCAGTGTTTGGGAATACACAGGTGTGTGTGGGGTGCTTTCGCACTTTATACTATTGTTCTGTGAACACCGATGATGTCATAGGGTGTGTATGTATGGTCGTAGCTACAGGGTATCTTATGTGTTTTATGACAGGAACTACTATTGTGGTGCCTTTGGTGTTGAATTACATTTGTCTGCTGTGGATTACCCCTTGCTCTTCCCTTTACATTTCTTCACGTTTCACCTACCATTTTCTGGCATGCATCCAGCAGCCTGCTTTCATTTGTACTTTCCTAGACCTGGCTTATCTTGCGTAATGTGTTCTATTGCCGGTCTACTGCAGGTTTGCTTTGCTCTGCTATGACAGTTCTCCTTTCTTTGCAATCCGACACCTCCCCTATCCTGTTTTGCAGGTTTCTGCTAGCAGACTTGTCAGCTGCCCTCGATTGCCCGCTGTGAGTTAATAGGTGTTAATTGCTCAGTTGTACTCCAATTACCCTACTGCGGCATTTCCTTTTTTTCTTCCCCTGACCTTTCTGTTTGTGCTATGGTGCGTGGCACTTGCATCTGCTTACCGGGTTTCGGACACGTTTTCATCCCCGTACACATGCACTTTCTGGCACCATATGTGCTCTCAGCTAAACGATGCTATACCTACCTCCCCACCCCTGTCCTGTGGCTTTGCTTAGCAACAGCCAGGCCAGATTTGCATTGCTCCAATGTGCTTACAGCTACGGTGGCACACCCCACTGCTGATGTCATGTATACCTCTGAGCCACTCCTCGGTGTTGTAGCACTGCTCCTTATGGTACATCCTTAATCCGGCGGGACATTTGCAATTCAGTATTACCTGCCTCATTTGCATGGCATTGACTACTAATTCATAGTTACCATGCCAAACACTGTCACAGACCCTTAGTAATCCTTGCAGCTTCATTGTGGTGTACCATGTATACCATTGAGTATTATGGTGAAATCCTGATTTGTATTACATTGCGATTTTATGACATTTGTATATATTTTCTTTGTGTTCCCATTTGTGCACACATGCCCTGCGGTTGTAATTTGCGTTACTGTGGACATGACATTAAATGTTGTTTTTTAGGTGTTGTGCATCTTTTCTTATGCCATTGGCTGTATATTTAGCCATTGACATATGTTAACTTTGTAATACATGAGTCTGGTCTGCTTTCATAGCTCCGATGTTCTGTTTGGAAAAATGTAAACTGTGTTTTTGGTTTACATTTCTGTGGGCTTATGCTACGCCTGCACCACTTCATGAATCGCTATGTACCTTCATTTGCATGGTGCGGCACTGCACATGGGGTGATTAGCATACCTAAGCCGAGGGCTGCGCAGTTCTGGCGTACGCCGGTAGTGCACGTGGAATTGGATCATACCTGAATCGCTCGGCGGCCATATTTGGTGTTAAACCACCTACGCTACGCCTGCGCCTGGCGCAAGCTTCATGAATCCCGGGGATTATGTATTACAGACATTTCATCCTACCTGGTAATATTATAACCATAGCTGAATATATAATAAACTGTTTTATAAAAAGCATCACCTATAAAACATACATACTTGAGGATCTCAACACTGATTGGAGATAATTCAACTTAAGCCAAAACT
The DNA here is from genome assembly GCF_019279795.1 of Protopterus annectens. Taxonomy (NCBI): domain Eukaryota; kingdom Metazoa; phylum Chordata; order Ceratodontiformes; family Protopteridae; genus Protopterus; species Protopterus annectens. The sequence goes on along the minus strand of NC_056732.1, from coordinate 932,336,451 downwards.
CCAAACCAATAATCCTATATGGCTTCATACAAGTCATACAGACTTCCATAAGAATAGACAACAAAAGTGACAAAGATTCAATAATTGATTTTCTCAATGCAAATCAAAATAGTATCCACTTTGCTGGTTGGTTGCCATACTTAATAAGCAATCATTCTTCTATTTTTATCATTAGACATCAAAATATCTAGGACAAACATATAATCTACAAAAAAGTGTGCAACCTAACTTCCATTAGGAAATACATTTTTTTAATGAGACCTTACAAAAATATAATTGGACACCTCTAAACACCTTATCACTAAATTATGCAGTCATATGCTTAAATGCCATTTTTCTAGATATCCTTAATCAACAGGCCCCCATCAGGACAAAATAAATAAAAACTAACCATTCCCAATGGCTTTAAAACACTAAATAATTATTGTTTCAAAGGGACAGAGCATGGAAAACATAGCAAACAAATAAGACCACAGTAGCTCCAGAAGAGTTCTGTCAACTAAAAAAATCCAACTAAGAAAACAAAAATAAAAACTGACAAAAATATCACTTAAATATGCAGCATAAACATCTTAAAAAACCCAAACTGTTCTGGAAATCCATTATAGACTTACACAGAACAGGTTAGTCCACTACTTCTTCACTACAAAATAAAAATACTTCTAATTCAATTGCAGACCAGTTTAACTCGCATGTCATCCAAACTGTCTTAAACCTACTTTAAAGTAATCCTTCTCTTACTCTACCACCTATTACATAAAACAAAAACAACCACTTCTTCTTTCAACTAATCCCACATCTACCATTTAAAAATCCCACCAACAACTTAAACCTTCAGCCATTGTTGCTGTTAAAGTTTCCTCAGAATACCCAGCGTTAGCATCAAATGCACTAGGCTATCCCATCTCTATCTCATCATTTGGTCTATAAATGAAAGTCAAATCCCTGTAATATGGAAAACATCCTACATTATGCCACTACATATAGGAGGTACTGCTTCAGAATTCTCTAATTATTGACCAATTGCTATTCATTCTCATTTGGCCAAAATCCTTGAAAAATGTATACATACCCAGATTTTGAAATTCCCAACCATTAACAATATTATTACAGATTGACAACATGATTTCAAACCAAAACACAGTACTGCAGCTGCTATCTTGGGCTTTTCTAATAATGTCAATGTAGAAAGGAACAAAGGTCACTGTGTCTCCTCTATCTTTTTTAACTAATTCAAACCCTTTAACACTGCCCCTCACCAAAAATGATTAAGTTAATTTTAATCTTTACTCCTTTCTCAATCAGTTATTTCTTGGTTCCTCAACTACCTCTCAGACAGACCTATAGTGGTTGAATGGCAGTAAACATAGTCATCTTTCCTGCCAGTTACTGCTGGGGTTCCTAGGGGTTCCATTCTTGGTCCACTACTGTTTAATATATATACCAGCTCCCTAAACCAGGTTCCAAAGATGCTAAAATCATATGATAAGTAGATGATTACACCATTATCTGCTATGCTCTCCACTCTACTGCCTACAAAAAGTCACTCAGTGTTCCTTCTGTTCCATATAAATATGGCTGTATAACTCCCAACTCCTAAAAAAACAGAAGTCATGTGCTTCACCCTGAAAAATAACTCTGAACTTAAACAATCCTTCTATATTACCTTTAATAATACTACTCCTCTTGAACTAGTATCACAAACTAAACTCTTAAGTGTCATAATAGATGCTAACCTAAAGTATGATCAACATAAAACCTATGTAATACAAAAAAAACAAACAAAAATATATCAAAAGTTAGGTACTCAATGCAGAAATAAAAACTACCTTACAAACCACTCAAGAAAAGGTATTGCAGTATACATGTGTTTGTGTGTGTGTGTGTGTGTGTGTGTGTGTGTGTGTGTGTGTGTGTGTGTGTGTGTGTGTGTGTGTGTGTATATATATATATATATATATATATATATATGTGTGTGTGTGTGTGTGTGTGTGTGTGTGTGTGTGTGTGTGTGCTTGTGTATAATTGTATAATGTGTATATATATATATATATATATATATATATATATATGTATATATATATATATATATATATATATATATATATATATATATATGTATATATATATATATATAAATTTTTCTTTTAAACCTAAACCTTCTCTAAGCAATCATTTTTATTTTCTCAAAAGAGTTACTTACATTATTTGGAATTTAAGGGGTCTACATCAGAACATCAAAGTTTTAAAACTTTGAATGTTCTAACATTGACCCCTATTCAGCGAACGATAAAAAATAACAAAGTTGCAGAACACCGAATTTTTTCCTAGGGAAAGAATTCAGTTGGCCGTTTCTGTGGCTTCGCTATTTTCAGTGCTGTGGTGGAAAGTTACGGGTCGGGTTCAGGTAAGTGTGCAATTGTGGGGATGTTAGGGTTAGGGCGCTGGTTAGGTGAGTTGGGGCAGGTTAAGTGAGTTAGGGTTAGGGTGCAGGTTAGGTGAGTGTGCGATAGTGACGGACCTTAGGGCTAGGGTTTGGGTTAAGGTAAGTGGATAGATAGTAGTGTATGTACAGTTTAATGTAGGGTTAGATGTAGGATTTTAAGTGTATGTGTGTGGATTGCTGTTTTTTTTTGGTGTGCTTGTGTTGTGTGTATGTGTTTTGGAATAGAGAATTTTTTCCATGGAAAAAAATTTGCTGTTCTCAATGGTCGATATTTTGTGGTTTAGATATTTTTGGTTCGATGAAATATCGTTGGATATTTTCATCTTTTGATAACATGATATTAACGCAGTTTAGGTACTAATGCAATGCCGTTTGACTCATAAGCCTCTTTATATTTGTTATTAAACTTATTTCTACAACAATTTTATTGCAAAGTTTTACAGCATGTTTATATTTACTTTGTGTAATTGATATATGAAAAATTTTAAACTGTTGGAGCTTTTTTTCTCTGAGCCTTCACTGAAAAGAGGTACGCTAGTCATCCCAGTTGAACATTCCAGGTAAACAAATGCAAAAATAAATAAATAAATAAATAAATCAATAAAGTATAATCTACAATAATGACTTTTTGAAGGTGGTTCTATAATTAAATGTGAATGTATTTATTAGCTTTTTTATTGTATTATTCTACTCATTCAGTTACATATTTTTAACTGTACAGATATTGTCTATTGTAACAGCATGTTCGTATTTGTAAGAGATGCCCATTTAAATTTATGTTCAGTATTTTTTATCTTCCCCTCCAAGACCTGCCTGCTGATTACACTGCATTACTGGAACTGGCCATTCATTGCATTGTGGCAATAGTCAGGCATACCCAGGCTAAACGATTTTCCTGTAACCCAACTTTTCCTACCTGTGGTGCCATATTAGTCTTTATTTCTCCATCTGATGAGAGATAGGTGGTAGGAAGATGGCCATTCCAAATCAGGTATAGCAGCCTACTCTCCCTCTAGGAGCATACTGCCACCCTCATGGCAGCTGTAGAAGCTTTGTAGCTGCTTCTGACATCATGCATTCTGTCTAAGTTAAGTGTATATTTACATATGCATCATGTACTCACAAACTTGTGATCTACTAGAGCAGCACCTAGTTTTCCTGATAATTGTTTCCCAACTGGGCAGTCAGATATGCTTCTCTTGCTCCAGGATGGATAAACTAGTTGTAGGCACTTGTTCCCTTCTTACTGCCCCAGCTCCTACTGGAACCTAAGCTGCCAAATGAACTCCAGTTACCTGTATCATAGTCAGGAATGTATCCCTCTACTGCATGGAGCAGTCTGTATGTAGAATTTTCAGAATAATGACTAGTAATTTAATTAGTCATCTGGTAGTTGGTTAGAGGATTAAGGAGCTGTTTATGAGCTGTTTGTGTATTCCAGTGTTGCAAGATTTGATTCTCTCTGCCTCCGCTGCCTAACTGTGTGACTCCAAACAAGTCACTTTACCAGACACCACTCCTGGTCTGAGTCTGAAACAGATCTGTACAGATCAGTGCTCTACCCTAGAAACAATTAAAAACAAAATAATTGAAATGGTATTTAAGCTGGTTAAAAAGATGAACAGTTATTCTAATGAAGTCTCTTTTAGTTGTAACAAGACAAAAGTACTCAATTTTATTTTATTCGTATAATGTCTTTTCTGGTGTATCATGAGTTCTTCTATATTACTTTTATTTGTCATATTTAAAATATTAACAATTTATCCAGGAAAGTAAACCGATTATTTTCAATGTGATCTTGCTTTGACCTATATATATATATATATATATATATATATATATATATATATATATATATATATATATATATATATATATATAGATAGATAGATTCCATTGTATCTGATCTTTTTTTACTTCTAAATGTGAACCTATCACAGACTGTAACATTTGAGAAAGCACATCCAGGTATCATACATCCTGGCCCTGAATGATCATCTTCAAGGCAAATTATAGTCAAACTGCTGAACTTTGCTGACCTGGAATATATTCTGTAAACCGTCAAGAAGGGACAACTATTTCAAATCTACAATAGCCAGATAAGACTATTTTATGGCTTTGCTCCAGAGACAATTAAAGAAGAAAAGCATTTGTTTCTGATGGGTGACATTTCTACAAAAATGGGCAGGCTATGATGATTAAGTGTCCTGAAAACTGAATAATCAAATAACAAGACCAAAATAATTCTTTTTCAACTCCCAAGTTAGTCTTAAAATTCACTTGAATCTGTCCAAAATCAAACATACATTCAGATAAAAAAACCTCCACATCTGAATTGTGGTTCCATAGTGAAATCCAAGGGGGTTACAACACCTGAAAAGGTTGCAGCCTTTCCAGCTTTTTTCAGTCCTTCTAAGTATGGAGCCATACTTTAGCAGATCATTCTGAGAACTAGACCACAGGGGTAGATGAGTGCTCAAGGAAGCCCCTGTGTAGGAATACGTTTGGTTCTGAAGTTCCACTACAAAAATGCCATGACCCTACACTAAAGAAGAAGTGGACACTATAAATGAGAAAGAAACCAGAGAAGTGGCAGATGTCAGTACCACAGAGTTTGCCTCAATATATTCATAGCCAAGGGGATGGACAATCTCATTGTCCTGCTAAAAATAAAGCCACAAATTTTAATAGAACACAGTCAAGCACTTTTGATCCTAATATTATTGGGACTTCATCAGAACTACATAAAACAAATAATCCAACCTTAAATAGGCTGAAACACTAAAATGTCATATGACACAAATGAATTAATTAAAAAATAACACATGGGCCTAATTCTAAAAAGTACATATACTCAGACCCCCATAAAACATATTTTAATCAATACATACTTATTAAGAAAGTTAGTTAAAATTATATTTGTACATGTTAATTTGCAAAAATATAAACAGAGGACATTAATTATCCCCCTTTAAGGAGGTCTGAAAGAATATCCAATAGGAACAGACAAAACATTTTTTTTACCACAGATATATCAGCCCAAAAGCATGAGGAATCAAGGGAGGCGGCAAGCTTGGAGGAATAATTACAGAAACCACAAATAGTTGGCACAAAATAAACTAGTGACCTTACACAAAGTGAAATTATTGAAAAAATTGATGGCAAATTATTGTCTTTTCTAGGATTCAATATTTTTAATTACACTAGTCTCAAGATTAACAAAAGTAATTTTTCATTATTTAAGAAGGGCCTTACATTTGTGCCCTCTTTTAAACTTGAACCACATGATGTTTTAACAGAGCTTAAGTTGTATACTAGGAAGCTTAATTTCCAATTAATGTTTAAAGAACAGACATATATACAGAATTCATTATATAAGAAGAAAAGTCTTTTTAATCCCCCTATACACCTGCCTCTATTAGCTTTTGAAAAAGTTTGTTCCAATGAAATTTATTCCTTCATTTCCAATGACAGAAGGAAATCTTTTAATATGACCAAACAAGAATGTGAATTGATGAAAGAACTTAGAGGTAATGAGCATGTTAGGATTATGAAACCTGACAAGGGTGGGGGGATAGTTTTGGTGGAGAAGATTGACTATGTTAGTAATTTATTTCAGATAGTTCATGACACAGATAATTATGAAAAGGTCCCTAGAAATGAGATTTCATTAACACACAACAAAATACAACTATTTTTGGAAGCTGCTCTGTTACAGAAAGTTATTTCAGTGGAGCTTTACAATTAAAAAAATGAACATCCCCTCATTCCCACAGCCTTTGGTATTTCTAAAGTACATAAAAACATTGATAGACCCCCTTATAGAGTGATTATAGCAGCACACAACAGTTCAATATATTACTTAAGTTTTTTTTTTATTGACAGACTGTTAAAAAACACTGTTAGGAAAACCGATTATTTGTTAAGAGATTCTTGGGATTTTCTGTCTAAAATCAAAAATGAATGGTACAGTGCTACATGTTATTTTTCAACTATTGATGTAGTTGATTTTTTTACATCTATCCCCCATGAGGAAAGTTTAGGATTTTTTTATGAGGCTATTAGGGAATTAACTACAGTGAATAATGATTTATTAAATGTTATGATGGAAGTGATGGAAAATTATTTTAATAAACAATCCTTATGTTTGAAGGTTAGTTTTTTTTAAGCAGTTAAAGGGCATAGCAATGGGTGCAAGTTGTGCACCCATTTATGCCAATCTAGTTTTACTCACCTGGGAAATTAAATATGAATTTACTTCCAAAACCAAAGCAGGGTGGAACATTTATTTATGTTACCTAGATGATATATTTATTTTACAGAAAGGACCATCACAAGATTTTGTAAGTTTCAGGGACTTTTTAAATAATATTTGTGATTATTTCAAGTTTATGGTCTCTTCTTCCAAAGATAGTATTGATTACTTAGGTATTACCTTATACAAGGATAAGGTTAACAATAATTTTGCTTCAAGGATTTTTAGAAAAAAACACATTTTCCAGTAGTTATTTAGATTACTGAATTAATCATCCTTTTTCACTAAGATAAATATTTATAAAGGACAACTGGTTCAGGTGGCGAGAATGTGTTCAAATTTTATAAATTTCAAGAAAGAATTGGAAAACATTTCTAAGATGTTTTTTGAAAGAGTGTATCTGCAAGAACTTTTGAATAGGGTAGGAGAAGAGGTCTTGCATGGATGGGGTGTAAAATATTATCCTATACTAGGAGATGATAGTTACTGATTTTCAGATATGAAATTAACATGAACATCAGGATTTTAATAACAGCATGGTGGTATCATTTGGTTTAGGATCTACAGAAATTAGAAATTATTGTTTCTAAAAATTGGATTATTTTTAAAGGTAACCATGATTTTTAGAGGTTCTAGGTAATGGACTCATTTTTGTATTCAAAACTGGTAGGTATATGAAGTTTTATTTTGAACACATTAGGAACCCTATATACTACTCTGACAAATGAACTGTTAGGTGTGGTTCATGCAAGCAATGCCCCTACAATTTAGAAGGTTCAACAATTTCCCTATCCAATATTCTGTTAAAAATGTCTTGAAAAAGGGTAATTGTGGTGCTAGAGGGATAGTTTATATTGCCATTTGTGATAAACGTGGATTTTTCAATGTGGGGAAGACTGAGAGACAGTTAAGAAAAAGAATTTATGAACAACTGTATAGAATTTTGAAAGGAATCCCAATAATCCTTTATACAAGCATACATTGGTTTGTTCAGGGATTACAAAGTTTCAGTTTGGAATTCTTGATATTGTTCCTATGAATGCAAGGGGAGGTTGGTGAGAACTAGATAATGAAAAGTATGAATTAAAATGGCAATTAAAACTGAATTCTACATTCCCTCCAGGCCTTAATGACAATATATATATATATATATATATTTCCAATTCTTAAGATGAGATCTCAAGAGTTGTAAAAGGGTAAAATAATGTCCTATGTTTATATTTTTGTAAATTAATATGTACAAATATATTTTAACTAACTTTCTTAAAAGGTATATACTGATTACATTGTGTTTTATGGGGCTCTAATTTTATGTACTTTTTAGAATTAAGCCCATGTGTTATTTTTTTAATTAATTAATTTGTGTCATAAGACTTCTTAATGTTTTAGCCTAGTTAAGGTTGGATTATTTGTTTTATGTAGTTCTGATGAAGTCCCATTACTATTAGGGACAAAAGCACTTGACTGTGTTCTATTCAAATTTATGGCTTTATTTTTAATGTTTCAAGTAGTTCTCTTATTGATTATTTGTGGAGTGTTTAGCCTTTACCCTCTTGTGTATCTTATTTTTCTGTTACTGGTTGTTTTTAAGATGCTACACACACTTTTGATTTGTTCAAATCTCCTTGCCCTGTCAACAATAAGAATCTTAGTAAATCTAATAAAGCTACTTAATTACCAAGGTCAGAATTAAAACATCTATAGCCAAATATTCTAAACTTTATTTGCAATGAAAGAGATGTGTTAGTTTGCTCACCTGTCAACACAGTAAGCAACATGACACTTAGCTGCTCACTTTCAAGCTTCCATCCAAGGCAGCATAATATCACTCACCTTACCTAAAACCAAAATGGAAAAGGGCGGGAAAGGGGCTACTTTTGAACAGAAGACATTGCTCCTTCATCCACCAGTCTGTAGCCACAGACTGTTCCCTCCTTTTTCATCACTTTAGCAAATTCTTCCCTAACAATGACACATGCATATTAAATTGGTCAAACCTTACATTGCTCAGGTGTATACTATCTGACCTATACCAAACAGGATTTTTATCAAACAGATCCCAATAATTTGGGAAAAATAAAATGAACAAATGGTGGATAACAAAACCAAATGAAACATGGAAAGCAAGCAGTAAATCCACAAAGGAAGTTCACAGCAAGCACAACCAACTACAGAAAGGAAGCCCAAGAGTATAATGACTAAAGATATTTTATTCAATCAAATAAATTGAAGCAAAGAATTCATTCACTACTTTTCATCCAAGAAAACAGTATGGACTTCATCAGAAGTTAGTGTTACAATGCCGAGGGCCTGTGTATATATACGTTACTCAATCAAGATCAATTTAATTGAATAATTAGATAATTAAATGAAGTAATTGAAGATAAAACCATAGATTGAATAATAATAGAACATAAAAGTAAAAATCAATTCAAGCATAAAAATTCATATGTAAATGGATTAACAAACGTTTTTGCTTTAAAAACAAAAAATGTATATTAACAGTCTCAATATCTATGTTATAAACTGAGTATGTGTACTAAAATTCTGAAATATGTGTGTTTGTTAAAAACATATAAAAACATTTAAAAATGCTAATAAAATATATATTACAGCTTAAGAGCATTCTTCTTCAAAACAGGAAAGATGGAAACACTATTGTTAATACCTGGTGTGTGAGTGGCATCTAAATAAGATCCTTGCAAACTTAATTTATAGTAAAGATTGGTGTTGTGCTTGCATGGACTCACAGTAGGTTTAGGCAGCTTGTGAAGCATTTTGCTGGCTGGAATGTACTCTAGCACTTTTCAAGTTTAGTCTATATCTAATACATTTTACAGTGTTGTATTTGCTTTAAGTGCTGATAAATATCTCAATGAATATCTAGGATTTAAATTGTCATAATAAACATGTAGTCTTAAAACAGTGGGTTGGAAAGCAAAATGCTAATATGGTATGTCTGCAGATTTATATACCTCTCAACCTCTTAGCACAAGAAATATGAAAAAAACAACAAAAATAATGTGGTGATAAATGCCCCAAAATATGAACAAATGTTAAATATTGCTCTTATAAACTTAGAGAGTTGTTAGAATAATAGATTTTGTGTTAGCATGCATTTTCTGAAGGATATGAAATGTGAAACTCAAATGTCTGTCATTATTTAGTGACATCTGTCCTCATTGATTTGCCAGAAAACCACACATTTTATGAGGACCAGATCAAAAGTATAAGGCAAAATCTGGCCATTCTGTGACAATCTGGACAGCTGAGAGGTGTGCTGCAGAAGTGCAGAACATCCAGAATGCATAGTCCTGTGCTTAACAGTTTAATGATTACAAGAGTGTGTGCAGCTTTACCAGAAAGTCCAACATAGGGTTAGCAGTACTGTTAAAAAACAAGCACTCAGATTGGGAAGGAAGACTAATGTTTTCTTTCTAAGACTCCAAACAGCTCTATCTTGGTTTTTTAGCATCTCTGAAGAGGTGAGGGATACTGTCACTGCCACATTGACAACAGGGAACTTTAATGTTATCCTTGTTCCAGAAATGGACATGACAGTTCCTTTATTAGAGAGGCACATCTAGTCACAAAATGTGATATTTCAGGCCATGTCTGTATTATCATTAAAGGATGTATGGAGAGTTCTGCCCCAACATGATGTGAAATATATATTTACTTACCCACATAGTCTGAGTTCAGGCTGGGAAGATTCCTTGTCAGTATCAGAGAAATTATTGTCAATAACACATAACAGAGGAGCTATGTCTGCCCCCCCTAACAGATCAAGTTGCAGTGACTGTTCTGTATGACCTAAATAAATAGACCCTTTGATGTGAAAATCCATACCTTGGAGTCCATGTAAGAAAGGGTATTTCATATTTAATACAATGCAATCCATTGTATGGTTTTCCATTAAAGTATGTTGGATTTCCCTCAAAGTCACTTTCTTAGGCATGTATAGATTCTGAAATTTCTTGGATGGATGAGCTAGTTAGAGTTGTGCAGAGAATTAAAGTTGTTCTAGGCAATATAAATAGGTATACAAGCAACTCATTTAAGCAAAGTCTGAAAGTGCTCAACTTTATTCAGTCAGAGCTACTATAGGTCCTGGGAAGTAGGCTAGGGGTATTTCTAGTATATAAAATAAAGCCGATAATGAGACAGACAGACATTTGGACTGCATAGTATTAACTGATAGGTTAAAGCTATTCTTTAACCTGACTAGGATTTGGTGTACTTAAGCAGAGTTCACAAACAGGAAATTTGTGGGTTATCTGCAGCTTTCTATAATAATTCCAATTACTTAAACCATTACTAGTTGGCACGGCGAGATTTATATTTTAAGTATTCTAATTTATCTTCACTTTCCGTCTCATCTAGTACATGTACCAGGCATTGGAAGAACAATTAACCAACTTTCTTTTTAACATTGTACAGATCTTTACTGTACAGGATCTTCCTTTTCTTCTTCTTTCGGCTGCTCCCGTTAGGGGTCGCCACAGTGGATCAACTGTTTCCATTTCTTCTTATCCTCTGCATCTTGCTCTGTCACACCAACCACCTGCATGTCCTCTCTCACCACATCCATAAATCTTATCTTAGGCCTTCCTCTTTTCCTGTTACCTGGTAGCTTCATACTTAGCATCTTTTTTCCAATATATTCTGCATCTCTCCTCAGCACATGTCCAAACCAACGTAATCTTGCCTCTCTGGCTTTGTCTCTAAACCTTCCAACTTTGGCTGACCCACTAATATACTTATTCCTAATCCTGTCCATCCTCATCACACTCAGTGCAAATCTTAACATCTTCAACTCTGCGACATCAAGATCTGACTCCTGCCTTTTTGTCAATACCACTGTCTCCAACCCATATAACATAGCTGGTATCACTTCTCTCTTGTAGACCTTCCCTTTTACTCTTACTGGTACTAGTCTGTCACAAATCACTCCTGACACTCTTCTCCACCCACTCCATCCTGCCTGTACTCTCTTCTTCACCTCTCTTCCACACTCACCATTACTCTGAACTGTTGATCCCAAGTATTTAAACTCATCCACCTTCACCACCTCTACTCCCTGCATCTTCACAATTCTTTTATAGTCTTAGTCCTGCTGACCTTTATTCCTCTTTTCTCTAGAGCATATCTCCACCTCTCCAGGGTCTCCTCCACCTGTTCCCTACTCTCACTTCAGATCACAATGTCATCTGCAAACATCATAGTCCATGGGAACTCCTGTCCAATTTCATCTGTCAACCTACCCATCACCATTGCAAATAAAAAAGGGCTCAGAGCTGATCCTTGATGTAATCCCACCTCCACCTTAAATGCATCACTCCCACCGCAGACCTCACCGCTGTCACACTACCTTCGTACATATCCTGTACCATTCTTACATACTTCTCTGACACTCCCGACTTCCTCATACAGTACCAAAACTCCTCTCTAGGCACCCTGTCATATGCTTTCTCTAAGTCCACAAAGACACAATGCAACTCCTTCTGACTTTCTCTGTACTTCTCCATCAACGCTCTCAGAGCAAACATCGCATCTGTAGTGCTCTTTCCTGGCATGAAACCATACTGCTGATCACTAATCATCACCTCCCTTCTTAACCTAGCTTCCACTACTCTTTTCCATAACTTCATGCTGTGACTGATCAATTTAATCCCTTGTAGCTACTACAGCTCTGCACACCACCCTTATTCTTAAAAATCGGTACCAAAACACTTCTTCTCCATTCCTCAGGCATCCTCTCACTTTCCAAGATTTCATTAAACAAGCTAGTTAAAAACACCACTGCCATTTCACCTAAACACCTCCATGCTTCCACAGGTATGTCACCTGGACCAACAGCCTTTCCATTCTTCATCCTCTTCATAGCTATCCTTACTTCCTCCTTGCTAATCCACTGCACTTCATGATTTACTATCCGCACATCATCCAACCTTCTCTCCCTCTCATTCTCTTCATTCATCAGCCCCTCAAAGTACTCTATCCATCTGCTCAACACACTCTCCTCTCATGTGAGTATGTTTCTCTCATTATCCTTTATCACCCTTACCTGCTGCACATCTTTACTTGCTTGGTCCCTATGTCTAGCCAATCGGTACAGGCCCTTTTCTCCCTCCTTAGTGTCCAGCCTTTCATACAACTCTTCATATGCCATATCCTTAGCCTTAGCCACCTCTCTCTTTGCCATGCACCTCATCTCCTTATACTCTTGTCTACTTTCTTCATCTCTCTGACAATCACACTTCTTCTTCGTCACCCTCTTTCTCTTTATACTCTTCCGTACTTCTTCATTCCACCACCAGGTCTCCTTGTCCTCCTTCCTCTTTACAGATGTCACACCAAGCACCTTACTAGCCATCTCTCTTACTAGCTCTGCTGTAGTTACCCAGCTATTTGGTTCATAGGTTCATACTAGGCTATCTGCCCGAGGGCATTTATAAGCCTAGCCCATAGTTTTGTGGCTTACACCACCCCTTTAGTTTGCTAACTCTTCACTGACACCCAGTGCCTGTCTTAAATCTTCCCTGAACTCCACCTCACAATTACCCTTTTTCAATTTCCACCATTTGATCCTTGGTGCTGCCCTCACACTCATCCTCCTCTTCTTGATCACCAATGTCATCCTACAAACCACCATCTTATGCTGCCTAACTACACTTTCCCCTGCAACCACTTTACAGTCACCAATCTCCTTCAGACTGGCCCTTCTACATAAGATATAATCCACCTGTGTGCATCTTCCTCCACTCTTGTATGTCACCCTATGCTCCTCCCTCTTGTTAAAATACGTATTCATCACAGCCATGTCCATCCTTTTTGCAAAATCCACTACCATCTGACCTTCCGCATTCCTTTGCTTAACACCATACCTACCCATCACTTCCTCATCCCCTCTTTTCCCTTCACCAACATGCCCATTGAAATCTGCTCCAATCACCAGTCTCTCACCCTTGGGTACAGTCATCACCACTTCATCCAACTCACTCCAAAATTTTTCTTTTTGATCCATCACACACCCAACTTGTGGAGCATATGCACTAACAACATTCATCATTACACCATCAATTTCCAGCTTCATAAACATCACTCTATCCAACACTCTTTTCACCTCCTAAACACTCTTAGCATACTGTTCCTTCAGGATAACTCCTGCACCATTTCTCCTCGCATCTACACCATGATAAAACAATTTGAACCCACCACTGATACACCTAGCCTTGCTCCCCTTCCATCTGATCTCTTGCACAGACAATATACCAACCTTCCTTCAGTCTATCATATCAACTAGCTCTCTCCCTATACCAGTCATACTGCCAACATTCAAAGTTCCGACCCTCACTATCACAATCCTAGCCTTTACCTGCCTTCAGGCATGCCTTCCCCCTCTTCTCCTCTTTCAGCCAACAGTAGCCCAATTTCCGCCAGCACCCTGTTGACCAACAGTACTGGTGGCAGTCGTTGTTAACTCGGGCCTCAACCGATCCAGTATCTAATTTTATGCCGGATGCCCTTTTTGGCGCAACCCTCTCAGTTTATCTGGGCTTGGGACTGGCACAAAGAAATGCAGTGGCTTGTGCATCCCCAGTACAGGATGCTGTATATTTATTATCCTATTTGAACCTGGCAAGGATTCCTCTAACATAACTGAATTACTGGGCCATTTCCTTAATTAATATTGATTTGAAACTGTATGCCAGAGTGCTGTTCAACATAATGAAAGTGATCTTCCCTGCTTTCATTCTGCCCTTTCAAGCAGATTTTATACTAAACAGATATAGTAGTAACATTTATAAACACTTCAGAGATACATGAATTGCCTGAAATGATTCTCATAGCTAATGGTTGCAGTCATGGCTGATTTTGAGAAGTCCTTCAGTTCAATAGGCTATACTTTTTGGCTGGTTATGCAGGTGATAGACTTCCTTTTTTTCCATTTATAAAGGCTATTCATGCTTTGTATGCATCTCCATCAATTCCAGTTCTTACCAACAGAATCATATATTCCCCATTTAGGTTCTGTAAAAGTACCCATCGGCATGCCCTTTGGATAATGGCATTATTTTCTGTCAGCCACTAAGAGCCTAAATACAGTTCTGAAAAGGAAAGAACACATTTCATGTTTTTTGCTTTTTTGATAGAAAACTCATCCTGGCAGAAAACACAAAAAGTAATTTCATTCATTGCTTTATTTCTATTAGAACTTTTAATTCTTTCTGTTATACAAGTAAATTCCAGTAAAACAGAAATATTTCTAAACAGTGCTCCTCTTAGAGCTGTAAAAAATCTGGCACTTAGCTACATTTCTCATGGAGCACAATAATGCATACATATATCAGGATTTTTGTGCTATGACCATGCTTGCCTGACATCTATGCCCTCTATTCATCTTGAGCCCATTTGTTTCACTGCACATTTGGAAGAGCCAAGTATGAAGGAGAGAGTTAATCAGAGGGTACTGTCATCCAGTTAGCAGTGGAGATGCCAGATGCCCTCATTTGCATCTACCAATATGGGCTATAATGTCATTTCTAATTAGTTATGTCATTTCTTTTTAGGCCAATCCCCTGGTAGCTAATATGGGAACTCATGTCAACATGAGGACTTAAAATGTCCCTTCCTTATATGTGCATGCTACTACCAGCACACACAATCAGGGCTTCCATTAGTGTCTTGGTGGTGTCAGGGAGGGAGAGTTTGAGGGTTGGTATAATTGTTAAGGAGTTTACCTCACAGTTACAAGGTATGGGGTTTGATTCTCATCTTTCAAAAGGGAAATTGGCTAAGTTCAAAATGGCCCACAAGGCAGCTAACCTAGTACTTAACTATGAACCTAAGTTTACATTATTGGTGTTACAGCTGTATGTTTGGTACCTTCAGACCTCTATTAATGTGTAGCAAGCAGCTAAGTGGAATCCTCACCTCCTGCACAGGACAGGTAAGCTAGTATTGGCAACTGAGTCCTTTTGACTCATACCTGGTTATTTCATCACCCAAGCCATTTTTCAAACTTGCGTCATCTGTGTTGTAGTCAGAATTTTGTCAATCTAGGCCAAAGAGGAGCCAGGTTAAATATCTGGACATTTTACTGCACCCAAACAAGTTCACTATGGTAGGTACTCACCTGAGATGAATATTGTCAAAATTTTATCTTTGGATACTTCATGGGGGAAGTTAAAACTGTCAGTAACAGGGCAGAAACTTGCTATTAAAATGTTTGCAGCATCCTTGCTTTTCTACTTATTTTGTGATTTGCTGATACTCCCACAAAACAAATGGGTACTAAAGATTATAAAAGTGATCACTTTCTCTTTTGGATTGGAAAATGTAAGGTAGTCTTGCATTATATACTGTAATGAGCAGTGTCTCTTCAAATGCAGGGTAAGAATGCAGGACTGGGGGTCGTATAGACAAATATTCAGTTTAAGTCAGTTGTTATTTGTATCACTGCAGGCATTCCATATGGGTTATGATAGAAGCTAAACATTTAAGGTGAGCATCCCTTGGATATTGAGTAGTTTGGCTCCCTTCTTTCTTCCCTTACTTCTCACATAATAGCAGAACATGAAAACTACCTTCTAAGCCTTAAAGAAATTAAGCAAAGTCTTAAACCCAGTACAAACCTGGGGTCTAGCTGTATGGGGGGGGGGGGTATCTAGCCAATAAAATAGTGTCCTATTCAGCTTTCTGTTGTTCCACTTCTGTCACTTTTGAATTATCAATAAACTAGCGGATCAGCCAGTTGCATGCTAAAAGCCTTGTCCAAGTTCTAAGAAATTTTATTGTCAAGGAGGTAACCAGGTTTAATCATTTTATCACCCAAATAGCAAGTGAATAATTCCACACTGTTGTTTTCAATATTTTTGAAGTGGTCTGTTGATGTAGGGCTAATCCCTATGCCTTTGATAAAACAATATTGCTCATATTCAGCTGGTACTGGATCCCTGCTATCAGTACAAAGAAGGGGTTTGTCAAAGACAAAGTATACTCATGGTGCAGGAAGACAAGAGCTTCTTTTATTAAAATGTAACTTGGAGCACTTCCTCAGTGCTTTAGCTGTTGGAAAGCCAAACATATAGTTTGCTATGATGGCAAAATTCTCTGCTCTCCTAATTTCTTTACTGCAAACCATCCAAGCCTGGATACCACAGAACCAAATACAATATGTGGGTGCTTTGACTATATCACATCCTCTGGAAAGATGCCTGACAAATTAATCCTAGAAGGCATACAGCTAGACAATTCACAGCTGCAGGCTGCTTTCTGGCCATTTGTAAAACCAAATTGACTATATATCTATATCATCTCTCACACTCTGTCTCTGATCTCTTCACAACATACAAGGCCAGCTGTTACACATGCACATGCTACACTTACAGAAAAATCCAATCTCAAAATCCCAAGCCCAGGGATCTAAAACAGTCATATACAATAAACAAAACATGCTGAGGAGGTTTCCTGAGGGATAGGTTCAGAGACCAGAGACTCCCAGACTCATACATGTCAAGCAGAGTGCCTCTTTGGACTGACTCTCAGGAGACTTCAAGAGGTGGGAATGAGAATTGGAGATGAGAAGGGATCCCCCCAGTCACCCTGCTAGACAGGGGTCCAGGAGGGTAAAATAATGGAAGAAATAAAGAGGGAGAAAATATGTTGGGAAGCAGCTAGGAGCCCTAGGGCCCTAGGGCTGATAGCCTAGTACCAACCTATGAACCTATGAACCTATGAACCTATCTGGGACTTGAATACCAGAAAGAAATTAGTATCCTTTCCATATCTTGGGATCATGTTTTGTTAATTATTTATGTAATCAGAAATGTCATGTTGGTATGCACACTCACAATAGTGTGTACATCCAGCCCTAGTCAAATGAATTAGCAATTATTATTTCAAGGGTTCATTCTGACAATGAAAAGTTGCTTCATTTACAAAATAAGTATTGTTTTAAAACTTTTCATAGTATATTGAGTGTTATCTTTGCTTTACAGTCATCAAAAATATAAGCTTGATATACACCTTTCTGACATCAGAAAGGTGTACAACATGTTTTGCTAAGCACATATCAACCCACTATGTCCCAGTCTAACATGACAACACTATGGAACAACACTAGAATCCTGTAACAGCCTTAAAAGCTTTAATACACTTTATGCTGCTGCACGTCTTTATGTCTAGTAGTGTAAAATGCATTACAGCTTTAATGGTATTAAGTGACCAAGTACGTTGATTATGACCACTGCTAGTGAAGCAGTGTTAAATGCATTCCAGGTTTTAAAGCAGTAAAGCATATACACTTCTACAGTTTCTTTCTTTTTTCCTGTTTTCTCATTTTCTCTGACTCATATTATATCGGTGCACTAAAGCTCCATGTGCTACAAAGAATTGTATGGCAGAACTTAGTGTAATATGGTTTTCAAAGCAGTAACTCACTTAGTGTTCCCATAGTTTTTTCTCTCTTTCTGTAATTTGTGGTAGGCAAGTCTTTGTACACTGCAAAGAATTAAGGTCAGATTTCTCTGAACATAGCCAAATTGCAATTTGTTCTAACAAATGGATGTCAAAGGAGAAAATAACAAAGTCACGGAAGAATGCAAAGTTCCTGTAATCACAGCTGCACAGATAAAAAACACACTCTCCAATGCCAAGAACACAGCATCCATGGGACCTGACAACATCCCAGGCTGTGTTCCACATGAACTACAGAACGAACTGGCACTGCACCTAAGTACTATGTTCAATCATATCCTCACCTGTGGCTTTGTGCCCACTAAATGGTGCACAGCAACAGTTATCCTACTCCACAAAGGGGGAGCCACCACGGACCCCGGGAACTACCGCCCCATTAGCCTGACGAGCCTGGTCTACAAGGCTATGAAACGTATCATCATGCAACTTATAAACAATGACATTGGTAATCTACAAACTCTGGACCCTATCCAGTTTGGGGTTGTAAAAGGCAGATCATGTCTCCTAAACCTGATAGACTTCTTTGAAGTGGTCACCAAAGGTGTAGATGAGGGTATGGTGGTTCACACAGCCTATCTAGATCTCACCAAGGCTTTTGACACCATCCCCCACTCTGGAATTATAGATAAACTCACTAAACTAGGTATAAATCCCTATGTCACAAGATAGGTTGCCAACTGGCTCACTGACAGAACCCACACTGTGAAAGTAGCATACTCTACATCCAGCTTCAGACCAGTGACAAGTGGACTACCACAGGGTTCAGTCCTAGGTCCTCTCCTGTTTGGTATCTACTTCTCTGAAGTACAGGCTAACACAGAAGGTCTTTGGCTAACAAAGTTCACAGATGACTGCAAACTAGGAGCCATAATCAAAATTCCTAATGATGTGGACATCCTACAAAAGGGCCTCACTGAGACAGATGCCTGGTGTCAAAGCCATGACCTCAAGCTCAATGCCAAAAAGTGCATTGTCATCCGTTTTGGTAAAAACTCTGTACCCATGAACTACCACATAGGCGGTAGTCTACTTAACACCAAAAGTGTGATAAGAGACATTGGGACACAGGTGGACAATAGTCTCTCCTTTGATAATCACATCACCGCAGTAGTCAGGAAATCCTTCTATGTGGCACCCCTCATCACAAAAGGTTTCTCATCCAGGAAAAAAGAGGTCATTGTTCCTCTCTACTCATCACTCATTAGACCCATTATAGAGTACAATGCCCCTTTTGGTATGTACCTCACAAGACATCTACAACAACTGGAAAGGCCACAGAAATACCTCACAAAGAGAATTACTGGCCTCAAACAGATGACCTATGCAGACCGTCTCAAAAAAATCCAGCTTTACTCTGTCGCATATCGCCTACTCAGAGGCGATCTCTGCCTAATATACAAAGCTATGTCAAACCCAGAGCTGTTGGACATGCTCCACTTAAAGAAATCCCAATCCCTCCGAGCTACACACTCTAGGGACATAAACCTTGTCTCCACAATAAACAGAATGCTGGAGGGATAGATTCCTGTCCCAGAGACTTCCCATACTCTGGAACAAACTACCTATCTATATCAAACAAAGCTCCTCATTAACATTCTTCAAGAAAAATCTTGATGAGTGGATGGGAGATAGGAAATTCACCCCGGGGATCACTTCTGTGGCTCTGCTTGACAGGGGCACAGGAAAATAATTTTCTTGGGTAGCAAAAGCCCGGGTACCATTTGGCTAGGCTGATATAGGCCCTAGGGCCAATAGCCTAGTACCTATCTATGAACCTATAAGATTCACCTCAAGCTTCACTTTGCTCCACAGGTAAATTACTTGATGCCCATTTCTTCAACACATAACAACTTGGTCATGAACAGTGACCCAGTCATAAACCTCTATGTGTTCACTGTTAATTTTGTCTAGAGGCTTCACTAAGCATGTTGCTTCAAAAAAAACCAAAAGAAAAATAAAACAAAACAAAGCAAAACAAAAAAAAAAAAAAAAACAACATTAGCTATTTGTCATGGGTCTAAATTGTATTATCGAACAATGAAAAGAGTGAACACTCTTCTATCGATCCAATAATGTCGAAAGGAGAAAATAGCAAAGTCATGGAACATTGATTTTTTTCCCAGGGAAAAAAATCGGTGGGCCATTTTCGTGACTTAGCCATTTCCTCCACTATGGTGCAATCTCGGAGTTGGTATATTTAAGTAGGGGGGTGTAAGGAGGGCACAACCCACCACTTAATTTTGTGTTTAAACTTTTTTTTTTTTTTTTTGCAGAGCAGCAAATTTTTTCCCTGGGAAAAAATTTACTGTTCCGTTTGTTTGCGTTTTTGTGGTTTCGACATTATCGGTTTGATTAAAGAGCATTTACTCTTGTCATCATCCAATAATGTGATTTAGACGCATTTGTCATCACTGTTTTAGGATGATACTGTTATCCACTCCGCTGTGTTATGATAATGCAACAGCACATCTATATATCTATCTTTTCATGCACCTATATCTTATATTTACCACTAGTATGTCTATTGCTATAACTTCTACCTTCCTTCTCTACAATTTCTCCCTGTTTCTGTTGTGGATGGGGACTGACGTAAAGGGTTGGAGGTTAACATAATGTTTAAGATGTTTACCTTATGGACACAAGGTACAGTGTTTGATGTTCATCTTTGATTGCTGTCTGGTTATTAGCTAGGCATGTAATAGTCTGCAGACTAAGTGTTTAGTATGTATGGGTGGGTTGGCATAAAGGTTAAGGTTTTCACCTCACAAACACAAGGTACAGTGTTTGATTCTAGTCTCTGATCATTAGCAGAGATTGTGGTAGTCTGTAGACTCATTGCCTAGTGTTTTCCTATGAACCTATAGCTCTATGATCTCTGTCATCAACACTCCTTTGTAATTTTTTAACAAGTCCTGCCATCATCTGCATCTTTATTAACTAAGTTGGGGAATATTGTAAAATATATTTTTGTTAATAAGTAGATGAATATTCAAAACATAAGTGACCAGATTCAAATAAATGATCTCCATCCATGTTAATTGGCCAATGCATGTAGGTCAGTTAGCTTGATGGAGAGAATCTCCAGTTAAGAAACATGGCAAAGCTGCGTAGAGAAACACCTCATTAGCAGCTCATTGTCATGTCTACAAACTGAGCACATAGTGCTATCAGACCTAACCTTGCTTGCAGTCTCCCTACCAGTCCATGGATCCCACTAACTCTCACACACACACACACACACACACACACACACACACACACACACACACACACACACACACACACACACACACACACACACACACAGATGATGGCAGGTCCAACCATAGAATAAAGGAGTTGATCTGAGTAAAGCCATTTCAAAAAATTGTTTATCTAATTTGGTGCATCCTTCATGTCTTATCTGCTTCCAAATGACAGTGTAGTTTGTATAATTAAATATATCTGGAAGATCTACCTATTTTCCAGTCTTAACTTTCATACAAATGTACTTAAATGTTCCTGATTCTAAATAAACTACATATCTAAGTTGTCAGTTTTCATAATTTTGCTGAATGGCAATACTTATATAACTCACTGAATAACAAATCGGATTATAAAAAAAAATGGCACAATAATATTCGTTGTTTGTAGGCAAGTAAGTAGGGTCATGACACTATCCAAGACAAAGATTGTGTTTTCAGTACCTTTAGCTTGAGTGGAAGAACTGGTGACATTTATATGGTTCTACCACAGCTAATAATTACTTCCGCTATAAAAGACTGCATAACTAAATAAGGGCTTTTATATTTTGGTGTGAGTCCACTGTATTTCAAAGGGAAATGGAATTAATTTATGATAAATGTTTGCTCAGTTTACATCATAGTTAATCTTCAGCCTACTCTATGAATTGCAAGTTCCATTCCCTGTGGAATGCTATTTTGCAAAGTAGAAACAGAAATAGATGTACCACAGTCACAAATGAATCCAGTTTAGTTGCAGATTCACTTTCAAAGGACTCTCTATTCCAGACAGAAAGTGTCTTTTTAAACTGTGTTGATGTCCTTTTAAAAAACAAAAACATGTAATAAAAAGTAACACAGGTAGAAAGGCATTGCTTTATTGAACAGCTGTGCTGGGTTTACTTCTTTTCTATAATGCAGCAGTCACACAGGCCTTACTTGAAAGGCATTCTGCTCAAATCACATTTTGCAGACATACACATTTAAAAAATGAGAGCAAACAGTGCCACAGCGTTCTTTTGCCAATTAAAGTAACTACTACTACTTCCCTTAACATAGCAGGGTCAGCATAATTAGTGATTACAGATATGAAACAAGTAATTACCTGGCTGCTTTCATAAAGCCATAGATGTGAAATAAGCCCATTAAAATAACACGGAATTTCTCTTTATGAAGGCCATTCCACCCTTGTCATCAATGCAGATGGACTTATGTTCTTCAAATAAATAAACCCATACTACACTTGCTCTTATCCAAATGGCTGAGAAGTGATTCATTGTGACAAGCAGCATCAGAACAACAATGCTCATAATTTTATAATACCGGTTTAAAATCATCCCCAAATTTGCACATAATAGAGTTCATATACCACAATGTAGCTTCCAAAACACAGTGTAAAAAGCGGTGTCCATATCACTTTAAGAGCTTTTGATATGAGACCAAGTCAGACAAGTGCAGGGCATTGAGGTCAATAATCTGTGTCACCAGGAATTTAAAAATTAATGCAGTCTTTCAGATCTACTTTCAAACTACTTTTAAACACATATATTGCATGTTATGATATTTTAAGTGAAACACCTTCATACGTTGATATATAATGAAGCTACTACCTGCAGGTGATACAGCCAGAACATACAGGATGATTTAAATTAACTTGAGTATGGATGACCTGATATCTTTTGCCTCTGAAGTGATCTTCTAGTGTGGGCTTTATTGGTTGGAACGGTGGCATCACCAATGCAAATATTATTGCAGATGCAATAAACAAAAATAGAATCATAAGTTACTGATGTAACATAATTCACATTTTTATACTGTTACTCCCGTCTCCTACCTTTGCCCCATAATGCATTGCCTTCCCTTTTGTACAAGACACAACTATATTTTCTTCTGTGCAGAATAATACTGATGGGTTTGCTGTAAGCCATTAGTATCAAAAATACTCAGTCTAGGGATCTAAACCTCTTGTGCAACATCAACAGAATGGTTTGGAGGGACAGGTATATCTAGCAGAGGATACCACTGCTCCTGAACAGACTCCCATCCATGTAAAACAGATTTTATCTGTGTCCATATTCAAGTGTAACTTGGATCTATGGATGGGAAACATAATATTTCCCTCTGAACCAGCCCCTGTACTAATAATTTACAGAGGCAGCTCCTGAATGCTTTATTCCATGCATGGGTTCTTGCAAGTTATCTGTGGTATGATCTCAGGTATTCTCACTAGGGGCAATATATAATTATCAGCCATGGGACAGATAATGCCAATCTCTAACCAAAGGGAATAGATTACTATGATCACAAGCTAACCTAATACTATCTATGAACCTATGACCCTATAAAATAAAGACATTTGTGCAACTCATCTATATGTAAAGTACAACATTTAGCAAAATGTAGTTTCAATATGTACCATGAACCTGAACATTACCATTCAGCTAGACTACAACTGCAAAATACAAATATCTAAATAAAGCAATTGTAAACATTCTGTTAAGGGCTATGTCTCTCCTAAGTAAATGCCTCTTAGTATGATTTAACTCTGCCATTACCTTGTTCATTTTGTGTAACCCTATAAAATGATTCTTAAACTATTTAAATGTTTTCTATGTCATTTTATTTTCATCATTAAAATTGCAACTACAAACAATATACATAGAATATTAAAATCAAATAAAAATAATCAATTTCCCTCAATACTTCAACAACATTGGAGTAGCGATGTGAAACTTTTAAATGGCATAATGCTAAGGGCTACTGCAGATATTTTACATCTGTATGTGCTTGAGGCTGAAGTCAATGCTGCTGGTGCTGATGAGAATAGGCCTAGGCTAAGAAGGAGAAGAGTGTTCAGGTATAGGGTGACCTATCAGGTGCTACATGATCTGGAGATTGTAGAGCACTACAGGGTGGACATGGACACATTACAAGAACTTTGTGAGCTCTGCCATCCTCAACTCAGAGCCAGCGCTAATCGAGGGGAACCCATCCCAGTGGAAACTGAGGTTTATGTAGCCCTTTGAATATTAGCTGCAGACACTTTTTAAAGACCACAAAAAGCAATGAAGATACTGGAGCACTAGAATGAAAGGCTTTAATAACATGAAGCACTTTTTATCCAGTACAATTATTGGACTTCATCAGACAAATTACAGAGAAAATAAGTGTCCTTTTATACTTAGTTAAAAACATATGGTTAACAAATAACTTAAATCAATTAATCAATTAAGCATTGTCAACCAGGCATTATATACTAGATAACAGAAAGCAGCCTTAAAGGTGTAAAAACTTAAAAACGGACATATAAATATCTCACAGTATTGAGTCTGTAAACAACAAGCATGTATAAAAATTTTATATAAAATAAGATTCATATTTATAGAAGAATCTGACAATATACACGTTTTAATAATTGATTCAGCCTATAATTCAAATACTTTCCTAAAAGGTATATATTTATATGGATCAAGTGTAAAAATAAATTGTAAATATTTAATAATTTATAAAATTAAAACATATTTGTTTCGCTATTTAATAGTTATTAAAAATCACTAAAAACAAGGTTAATTCATAGTTATATTTAAAAATAAATTCATTTGTGCTTACATGTAACACAAGTTACTACTATATCAAATCACTACTCCAAGAACAAAAAATGGTAAACCA
Source organism: Protopterus annectens (assembly GCF_019279795.1). NCBI lineage: Eukaryota > Metazoa > Chordata > Ceratodontiformes > Protopteridae > Protopterus > Protopterus annectens. The sequence goes on along the minus strand of NC_056732.1, from coordinate 932,311,379 downwards.
AGAGGAATTCACATATATACAACAATAGGTGTGCTTCAAAAAATAGTCATCATCTATTTAAACTTCTTAATTTCAAAAGGCAAGAAATTGAACAAATGTCATTTAAACCTGGGTAGTGGTACAAATTTAATCTAAATTGCCACAAGAGTTCTAATTTTTCTAATAGCCAATTATTTGGACCACCCCTTAATTTAGGTACAATTTGATCTATAATCCTGAAATTAAAACCGTGTGAGGGGTAGTTAGTAGTGTGTCTAGCTACAGCGTTTTCACTTATTTTCTCTGTAATTTGTCTGATGAAGTCCAGTCATTGTACTGGACGAAAAGCACTTCATGTTATTAAAGCCTTTCATTCTAGTTCTCCAGTACCTTCGTTGCTTTTTGTAGTTTTTGTATTTTTTGTTCTTCACCACTTTCTAAAGACCAACTGGGGACATGATGGGGTTGTCACAGGCATCAGCATCCAGGATACTCCACCAGTTCCTAGATGCTATGTTTATACATGCCAGTGAACACATATATTTTCCCCTCACTGCTGAGGAGAGACAAGCAATATGCTACACTTATATCATGTGGCACTCTACCCTGAAGTACTGGGTGCCACAGATTGCACTCATGTACACATCAGGGCACCGCCTGGTGAGCAAGGTAGAATCTACATTAACTGCAAGTAATACTACTCCATCAACTGTCAAGTTGTGTGCAATGCCCAGGGGATTATCTTGAACATGTGTGCTGGTAACCCTGGCAGTTATCACGACTCCCATATCTGGCACACATCACAGCTGTACCAGATGTTTGCTAGGGTGGACATCTCACAGGGCCATTTACTGGGAGATGCTGGCTATACCCTGGAACTGTGGATGTTGACATCCATCAGAAACACACACACACACACCCATGGAAAAATGCCATAATGAGGCACACGCACAAACTAGGAAGATCATACAGCATGTGTTTGGGCTTCTGAAGTCACAGTTCCAGTGCCCAGATATATTCAGTGCAGCTCTGCAGTATAATCCAACCACATATATACAAATATTCACAGTTCGTGCTATGCTCCACAATCTGATCCTGGAGAAACACCTGCAGCAGGATCAGCAAAGGGAATGGGCACACATCCCCCCACAAATGCCTATATCACCACAGCCACAGTCACATGAGGACTCAGAGGAGGAACCCCCAGCTGCTGTCCCTATAGGTAGACATAGGCATGCTCAGTATGCCATTACTTTGGCTAAGAGAAAATGCATAGCACATTCATTGACCACTTAGGGTCTAACACCTTCCTCCAACACACATACATATATTAAAATTGATGTCAGCCAACTTACACAACCTTATCTATACATGTATTGGCTGTGTACTACTTGAATCAGACAGAGTCAGCCCTGAACTACTGCTGTGTCAGCCAACACATATGAAAGGTAAGGCCTCAACCTAGAATGTATATGTCTTACCTTGTTACGGTATGCAAATATATAGTGGTGCTTTTGTAGATAACTTAAGTTGACATGTGAGTACACACATTTATATTACTACAATGCTATCATATGTAATTGTTATGCATCAGGCATGAAATACTCAGAGTCCAACCATAGCTGGATACTGTTACATCATGCAAGTGAAAAGTTAGGAATTGACTTCACTCCATTGCAGTTTCCTGGCTTCAAACTATTTTGCATCATAACAGTAAAAGTGTTTCCCCCCTAAGCACAAACACAGGATCATAAGACGGAGAGATGTATAGTTATAATCATATGTTTGACAGGAATTGTGTCTGCTAACTGGTTTGTGTCCAAATGTAAGTCATAGAAGTACTTGTACAACATACTGTGCATGGCTTGATAGCAATATACAGATTTATGAAGGTGGTTGTGTGAGGAATGACTACAGTATATAAAGCAGCTTCTGTGGCCAAAAGGACTATGGCAGCCATCCTGCTTGAGGGAGCTTTGATGGTGTTTTTGGTTCTAATCTTGACATAAGCTGAAGTTTTGGAGGTGTTTTTGCTATAGTTTGTGTTTAGTACAGACTATGACTCTGCATCCCATAACATTTTCATCTTTATATTTTTAGTACACATTTGCAAGATGCAGCATCTGTTGAAAACAGTTTTAATAATGGATAAATATATTGCATGATGCGCAAAACTGCAGAAAAAGGAAATATGCAGATAATAGTTATAGAGTGCCTGTTGCAATTGTGAAATCATGTCCTGGAGTACTGAGAGGAGTGGGCTGCAGTAAGACATATACATTACATAATAAGAAGAATGGATGTTAGCAATGTGCCTCTCATTTGTGCATTAATTAACATTGTGCAAACAGGTAGAACAGTGAAATGCGCATGCACGTACACTTAGTACAATACTCCTTGCATTTTCGCTATGCCTATCTAAGCTCTAAACTGTCCAGATTAATGAGGAATGTCCATATTTTAACATAATTTTTGTAGTCTGTTCTCCATAAAACATTGGTTTATGCAACATTATAGCTAAATCATTGGAATTAAGTCAGAACATAATGACATACATTTCATTTATGGATGTCATACCCTTCAGAAAATGCATGCTAATGCAAAACCTGTTATTCCATCAAAATTGTACATTTGTAATGGCAATATTTTAACATTCATCATATTAATTATGGCTTTGTGCAAATTTTGTGCTCTATGAGGTTGAGAAGTATGCCATCTATTACATCACATACATACATCTGTGTTCTTACTGTTCTATATTTCCAAGATGTGGAAACATTGCAAACTGAAGGCACAGTATAACTATCTGTACAGCTAATAAACATCCATATGTGTTTCTTCACAACCAACTTCAACAACAATCAGTGCAACCATAGGATCTCCTTAATTCTATAACATACATCTAACACAAAACAAAGGTGCAATAATGTTGTGTGCTCCCTCATGGACATGGAGATAAAGTTGTTCTCACAGGCTTGCACTGCCAAAGGAAAACATCCGAATATGCTCAATAAGGGGCTCGTGCTGTTACACAGCTATGGCTACTAAATAGTATACTACTGTTAGTATACTAGCTTCAGATGACACAAAGGAGCAATATGTCTATGCAGACCTCCCAAGCTGGTGTTCCCTACATCCCTTGATGATGTCATCTACTATAAGTTGACATTAATTCATGTTAAAATCAGACTTGTGCATTTAGATAGGTAGGGGTTCGGTTCTCACTGCTGTAGTGTGTGTGTGTGTGTGTGTGTGTGTGTGTGTGTGTGTGTGTGTGTGTGTGTGTGTGTGTGTGTGTGTGTCTCTCTCTCTCTCTCCATTGCAAAGACTGTGACTATGACTTCAACACTGTCTTGGAAGCGGCATGGCTTTGCATTGCTTTTGTGTTTGCAAAAAACATCCATGTCTAGCAGTCTTCCAACCTCCTGTTCCCTACAGGGCCTGCTGATGTTATCTACTATAAAATTGCCTGCAGTCCTACCAAAGTCAGACTTGTGCTGTGGAACATGCCTTAAGTACTGTGTTCTCTAGTCTGTACACCTTGATAGGTATGGGTTTTAATCTCACTACAGCCAACTTGTGCGTGACTGTGTATTCAGCATCACCTTGGAAATGGGCATGGTTTTGCATTGCTTTTGTGCTTGCAAACCATCTATCTCTAGCAGTCTTCCAACCTGCTGTCCCCCACAGGACCTGCTAATGTCATCTACTATAAGATCATCTGCAGTCCTATTAAAGTCAGTCTTGTGCAATGGTGCATGCCTTAAGTACTGTGTTCTCTAGTGTGAAAGCTTAGATATGTAACAGTTGTAATCTCACTGTAGTCAGCTTGGTGTGTGAACTGCTGGTGGATGTTATATAGATCATTTTACTGCAGCCTATGGTACACTGTCCTCCTATCTTCAACAGATACTGCTGATGTCATCAGCTATAACAGATTAGTGGATACTTATTGCTCACAACAGGCCATGGGCACACAATGGCCTGGCAGACAGGTAGATGTCACCTCATCCAATATAAGACAGACAATAGTGACACTCCTTTCATGCTGTGCACAAACATCATGACATGTTTTTGCAATGGTGATGAATAGGTTGACACACGAGATCACACAGGGATCCCCATGCACTAAGATGTTTGTGTATGATATTGTGATCAGAGAACATGTTGAGGAAACCCTGGAGAAGTGGAGTTATGCTATACAGAGGTGAGTACTGAATGACATAAGGACTAAGACATAATATATATATGTGAATGAGAGGGAGGATAGAGGAATAGGAAGACTGCAGGAAGAACAGTTGTTGAAGGTGTATGATATGAAATACTTGGGAGATAAAGTTCACAGTAATGTTGAGTGTGGAAGAGAGGTAAAGAAGACAGTGCATGCATGGTGGAGTGGGTGTAGAAGAGTTTCAGGAGTGATTTGTGACAGATGGGTATCAATGACACTGAAAGGGGAGGTCTACAAGAGTGTACTGAGAACAGCTATGTCATATGGTTTAGAGATGGTGACACTGACAAAAATACAGGAGTCATAACAGGAACTGGAAGAGTTCCAGATATTAGGATTTGAATTGGGTGTTCTTATGATGGACAGTATTAGAGATCAGTACTTTACAGTGTCAGTGCAAGGTTGTATGATTTGGACACAAGTCCAGACAGGTGAGACTGAGTTGCTTTGGACATGTGCTTAGGAAGGATGCTGGGTATATTTGGAGATGGATGCTGGGGACGGAGCTGGCAAGTAAGAGGAATACAGGAAGGCCTACTATTAGCTTCACAGATGTGGTGACAGAGGATATGCAGGTGGTTGATGAGACAGAACAGGATGCAGCGGTAAGGAGGAACTGCAAGCAAATGATGTGCTGTGGCACCTCATCATGGTAGTAGCCAAAAGAAAAAGAACATGAGGATAACATCTGTTTTAATAGAAATCACACCTATACACATCTGACAAGTGTGTACAGTAGGAGTCTCTATTTGAAGATTAATGTTTCCGGACCTAGTGTGAGCTTTAACATTGTTTCCTTGAATTACCTGCTCTGTTGTAGTTTATGTGCAGACACCTCAACACTTTGCCCTCATATGTACAGAAATGACAATACAATTATTTTCCAATAAAATTTGATGCTATGTTGCAGAGCAGATACTTAACAGCTCTAGCTAGCTGTCATACATTCTGTTATATAACAGACAGCAATTAAACCAATTACTGATCAATGACAGAACTATATATCCACCTTAAGTAGGACCTCAGTATATACACACCATAGGTTACTCCCCAGAAAATACCACCCAGATCACATAGACCCCTCCTTTTAGCATTCTGTATGCAGATAATAGGTTTAAACCTCACATCCTCACCTATCAGTTACCCTCTGTTCCCCCTGCGAGACTAGTTGGTATGATTTTATTAACCAGTGCATGTAATGCCTCACATGGATAATTATATGAGGACAAACTCATATATGAACAATATGCACAAGCATAAGTGGATTTTACAAACTGAAACGACATGGAAGAAATAGTGCACCAATCCACAAGGGTTTGTAGTATATCAGACCTGTTTGTCAACAATGTGAGTCAACAATGTAATGACACATGTGTAGTGCCTGCAATGTTAATCCAAACATAAAACAGTATGTGTACAGCTTGGAATACCTAATGAACTCCCTAGAGGAGGACTCAGGTTAAAAAGCATAATCCATGGTAACTACATATTCCAATTGGATGGCATACTCAATGTCCAAGCTCAGGTTTCCACAAAGAACATTGACATCTGAGGTAAGTTACACCCTGATGCCTGGTCTACAAATCTGCACAAAATGTATACACACAGCCGTGCCTGATATGCTCAAAGATAGATCAGCTAGGAATTAAAATCCATACTGGTGTATGTCTGTCACTACTACATTCTACAGTAAGTGACAGAAGCTGCTATTTACAAATATGACATGTACAAAATGGTCTGGGAAGCCCACTCACCTCAGTGCACCCTAAACAATGAGACACCTTGAAGAAGCCTCATATAGAAACTATGCTAATAATTTATGACACATATCCAGGCATAACCATAAACCTGTCCTTTACATCTGCAAAATAAAATATATTGCTCAGATGTATATTGAAGTAATTCTGGATTGTATTGCACACACTGACCCATTGTAAATTCCAAACCGGCTAGCAGACACAGGTGGCTGTAAAAGTGTCCCCCTCACACCAAGCTTACTACATTTTTACATCATCACCTCCAAACCGTGGTTCTACATAAAGCAAGTTATCACTGCTCAGTCCAATACATGGAGCACATAATCCATGGGACCAGCTGACATTCTGAGATGTGTTCTTCATGTGCTGTAAGAGTGAGCTAATGCACTAGGCATCATATTCATACAGGGTCTGAGTACTGCTGCTCTCAACAATGAATGGAATACAGCAGCCATTTCCCACCCACACAATGTAGGATAGGCAACATACAAATGGAATTATACTCCCATAATTGTATTCAACATTTGCTTTAAGGCAATGGAAACACCATGCGTGCGTGTCACGCATAAAGGACCTAGGTGACCTCCCAACACTAGATCTGTTCCATTTAGTTGTTCTCATAGTTAGCTTGTACCTGAAAAAATTGTGGGAAATCCAGACTATGAGCAGAGACATATACAAGGTTGTGCACTCATCCTATCTTGCCTTGGCCAGGCATTTCAATGCAATCTAACATAAGTTCTCACTGAGAAACTAACCAAGGGGAATATCACTCCTTCTGTTAACAGGTGGGTTGCAAACTGGATCACAGACCAACAATACTCAGTCAAAGTGGAAGACCTCACGTTAAGCAACTGATCTGTCACCTGTGTGGTAACAGATGTGTCGGTGTTGCCTCCCCTCTTGTTTGCCAGATACATATCAAAAGGCCCAATAGAAAGCAGAGGATGTGTGGCAAAACATCTTTGTACCACTAATGACTGATGACAAAGCCATCAGTGTTATAACAACTGCACAAACATGCATCACCATACTCTGTGTTATTATATGTTCCTGCTTATTAAAAGAAACAGTGCAGTATTCCCCAATTATGCATTAATATATCTTGGAACACATGTCAACTGCCAAATGTGTGTACTCCAGGGAGGAAGGCATTCTCTATCTTAAATCCAATTGGGAAAGGCATTACATCGACAAAAAAATTATCAATCCCCTATACTCATACATAATCAACCCTATTAATGTATATAATTCTCCCTTTGGTAAGTATTGCCCCACACACATGCAGGAAGTTGACATACATCAGACATCACTTAGTAATAAAACATCAAAGAGTCTCCAATATGTCTGTTCTGTGGGCAGAATGAGGTAGCTGTCAGTGTATGCAGTATCAGATATATAGCTTTGAGCAAGAATATGTAAGCATTACATGGCTGTATTTGGGCCAGATAAGATAAATATGTTGCACATGAAGTCATATGGGATCACAGCCACCTGTTCCAGGGACCGCAATGTACAGTATGACATACATTATACATGATGGGTAGACACATACATGTCTCAAAGGTTGTCACTCATCTGAATTAGGATTCCAATGTATGTCAAGCTGTGCACATCCTTAAACCTGTTTGAGCACAGGCTGAGACAGACTTGATGTGAACATGTTATCTGCCATGGATCACTGCTGATTCTGTGCTGGACATGGGTGGTCCTTTATGTAACAATCATGGACATGCATTATATATGCCATTGCATATCATATTGTGATGTATCGGCTTCAGTTCTAAACACCATCAGGGCAATACCCTTGCCACAGCCTATTAGCCTTGGAACCTATGGTGATGTGCATGAAAAAGCAAAACATTATAGTGTATTACTGATTTCAGCTTTATATGTAGTGCTGACACAGAATCCAGAATCCAATGTGTTGACATTGGATATGCACACATAATTTAGCACTGAACAATCCTGAAAAAGAAGGTTAAATATTTAATGAGACACATGTCATTGAGTGACTTTGCAAGCCTTACAAAAGCATCAAGTAGAAAGTAGAGGAATTATTATGCTAGAAGTTGTCTAACTGGTTAACTACAATATAACCTACAGTTACAATAATCAAGACAACAGTACAAATAGACATATAAAATACATTATTAGATGAAGTTATTCATCCTGTGCATTGAACACATACCTTTAGTACCCCTGGAGCCAAAGAATAGACAACAGGGATGTGGCACAGTCATCACTTGGACAGGGTGGTTTGTCAGGGGTAATGAATTGTTATACTAGCAATTGCCTAACTGACTAACTACAATATAACTAACAGCTACAATTATCAAGGAAGCAGCACAAATGGACATATGAAATACATATGAAATGTAGGTAGTCATCCTGTGCATCAGACATATATCTTTAGTATCCCTGAATCCACAGACAACAGGGATAAGGCACAGTCATCATTTGCACAGGGTAGTTTTTGGGGGTGCAGGTGGCCTTGGCTGACACAAAAGTTTAGTGACTGTGTGTGAGTCGGTAAGGGCAGCAGCCAACAGAGAACATGCAAATGTAGAGTGTGTGTCAGTTGGTGCTCTCAATGTGACATTGGTATGTGACTGCATGATCACAGCCAAGCTCAGTGCTAGTTCCATATGTCTGTATGTCAGATATCTGTGAGCCATTTATGGTACAGCTGACACTTCATCATCTTGATCCCTGACATGAAAACTGGCTCTGCCAGGATTTGCACTGGCACCTCCATGCCCAAGGTCAGATGGTGTGCTACTACCTGAGGGCAATTTAAGTCTGCTGGAAGTCCTCCATTCAGTGACCAGGAACATGACCCCATGGCCTGCTATGTCTGGGTATGGACAACACACTCTCTGATGGAGTAGCAGATGTACTGCCACTATGGAAATTTGAATGGGCATGTGCCATTGGCTCTCAACAGATGTAGTTACTAACCTATGCCCACAAGGTCAACATTCCTCTCCTAGCAGATGTTGCAGCACAGACAATGTGCATTCCATGACAGATGCTCTGCACTCCCTCACAGCCACATCCTGTTCATAAGTGTCATTGAACCGATCCAGTGTATCAACAACATGGTGGAGGCAGTTACGGATGTCAGCTTTCTCCTGGAGTGATGTGAGTGATGTTCTGTACATGCCTGTGTCTCCATTATGGCCCTAAACATATGTTGAGTGACACGTGAAGACACAACTACACCAGGTGTTAGAGTGACAGCAGGCCTCTGAAGAGCACCCCTATCAATCCACCTTATGGCAACTTGACAACAGTTTGGCTATGACAGTGTCAACAGGCACTGAAGGCATGATAGCTACACTTCCCTGGTCTATGTCCTCATCCTCCAACCGTCCAATATGTGTGGCCTCAGTGGACTGAATGCTTAAGCATATTGGCTGTGTCTGGGGATCCTGAGTGTGGGTGCTGAATGTCAAATTCTGTGTCAGATTCAGCCTCTGCAACCTTGAACTGTGCCTCATTTTGGCCACCATCATCGTCAGACTGTGATGAGACACTGACATCAGGTGGTGCAGGGGACACAGAACTACTGTCATATTCACCTGTAATAAAAAAAAAAAATATATATATATATATATATATATATATATATATATATATATGTATATATAAAGAGAGAGTGGGAGAGTGATTTATCTATCTATCTATATATTTATATCTATAATCTGTATATATATATATATATATATATATATATATATATATATATATATATATATACATACATATCCATCTATAAATATAGGTCCCCTTCACATGGTCGACTTTTTATAAAGTCGACTTTCATATGGCCAAGACCATATGATCGACTGTTGAAAAGCCGACCATGGGAAACCGCTATCTCCGCACAGTGCGAAATGAGAAAATTTCCCACTTCCACACTGTAGTGCGATCTTGGAGTTGGTATATTAAAGTTACGGGGGGGGGGTAAGTGTTTGTTGTGTTTTTATGTTTATTTTACATGGTCGGCATTTTGAAAGTCGATCATATGGTCTCGGCCATATGAAAGTCGACTTTCTGAAATGTCGACCATGTGAAGTAGAATATATATATATATATAGATATATATATATATATATATATATATATAGATATATATATATATATATATGTGTGGATCCTTATCAGATGATAGACATTTCATTTGACTGAATCCCATTTGACTGAGACCATAAGACTGAAATTTCAAAATATTGAAAAATCACTTGATTGAAATCCATAATACTTGAAATCTTACAATGCTAAATTTCAACATACTGAATTGTAAAGTGGATGATAGAAAACCAGAATAGGTGGGTGGCTACGCCCTCATACCCCCAATGCCCTTTTCCCCACTGCAGTGCAATCCTGAAGTTAGTATATATAGTTAGGGGGAGGTGTGGGGGCACAGATGCTAATTACAGCATACACAGCTGAACTGCATGCTATTCAACCAATCCTGCAAAGCTAATCCACAAGACACAAAAGCATTAATGATGTCTCCATTTCCTTTTTTTGTGTGGATTGAGATAATATTGTGGTACAGACACAAAGTAGGCACAAATAGATTGTCATTACCTGCTGCTTTTTTTGAATACATATGTCTATAATACAGGTTGAAGACACTGCTGCTGCTGGCAATAGCCATATGCAGAGAAGGTGGAAATTTTTCTAGGGCACATAAACCCTGGAAGAATCAAGCAAACTCTCTCTTCATTGACTCACAGACAGTGATGATTGCAGGAAACCCTCCCAGTGGAAAGTAAGGTATGTGTTTAAATGTTATTTGTAGTCACTGGGACATTTCACAGAGTAGCAGGGTGCATGCTTGGTGTGTTACAGGCATCACCATCCATAATCTTTGAAACATCACTGCATGGTATGCTACAGCATGGCAAATGTGAACATTATTTCTGAGTATATAATCAGAGGAATGCTGCAATTTGAGAAAACATTACGTTATCCTTAATTAATGTATGCTTACATTGTAGTCATGTACACATGGCAGTAAGAAATGGGCAACAGGATACGGTCTACAATAAGTGTACAACTCTAACTGCCACGGCATGTTGAACAGCATGTGTATCATCTGCCACGTGTGCTGGCAAACCTGCTAGTTAACATGAATCCCATTTGTGCCCCCTCCCAAATGCTCAAGATGTGTACTCTTGGGGATATCTCACAGGCTCATATAGAGCTGGATGCCTTGGATCCACACCCACAAAATAACAGTCAATGCGTGTTCATGTTAGCCAACACGGCTTTACTTATTTGGTGACTGAATAACATATTCCCACTTAATATCCTTAAACATTGAAAAGGCAATACTATGAATTGTTTTAACATGGTCGGTACCACAATACTGGTCAGATGATTGCTGACTGACTAAGGAACACAGCATGTTAGGACAGTGTTGTATATTTGCAAACAGGAATCATAACAACCTGTGTAAGGATTAAGTGAATTATATTCCATGGTATGTATGCATCTAACATGTACTACATCAAAATAAATGTACATTCCCTGTTGAAGTTGCTTGTGTGCTAAATGACTGTTACTGCTTGGTATAGTGGTATATGTGAGAAGAACAGCTTTAAGATAACTATTCATTCCTCTGAATTTACATTGCATGTTGATCTGGATTGCACATCTGCAGGCATATTCTCTGTGTACTAACTTGACTGTATATATCATAAATTAATTTATTTCTCTGCATGTTGTCACTTCATTTTCTTATATTGAGCCAGTATGAACCTTACAATGAATACAAATGTAGCTACAGGTGATGTCACTTCTCCTGTGCTGCAAGGATTTAAATACCACTTATGAGTTTAGCGGGTCCTGGGTTCAAATACAAGTAAGGCAGCCTTTTTTTTTGGAATGTGTCCTTGTAATGACTAGCAATGTAATGAATCCTAGTGATGTATATCTAAATTCTTGTGAGAACACCTGTGATTGTAGAACTGTCATTTTAATGGTGTCCCACTTCACATGATAAATTGTAGTAGTTGAACTAGTATTTCCTATATAATACTTTTTGTCATGATGGATGAAGCAGTTTTCATAATATCTGTATTATTTCACATATTGTGCGTAATTAGCTTCACACAAACACATCGCCTGTGTTTGCATGATCGTAAGCAGCGCACAATATTTTCAAATGTTGCAGATCTCAATGTTCTGCATTCTCAGTATCTGTTATAACTGTAATTGTCAGGAAAACACATTGTTTGTTAGTGTTCATCCACCTTAAAATGGCTGGTGTTCAGGGTGAAGGACTGAGATTTTGTTCTCAAAGATGGGGTGTACAGGGGTCCAAAGTGTTTGTTGAACTACTTGTGAATGATTATGGTCCCTGGCTGTTTCAGAAGCACTATCATCGATCAGATTACAAATTGGATGCATGGAATAGTTTGGCTTGGGATTTGTCCACTGTTTCCAATATCCCCTGCACTGGCAAACAGTGTAGAAATCACTAGTGAGACCTCAGGATGAGGAAGTGGGATGCCCTAGAATGTTGGATAGATGAATGTAGGACTGACGACACTCCGCAGATTTGTGAGTATCACTTACAGGCACTGCTAGAATGATGAAGCAGCTGCATCTGTTTCTCATTGCTGATCTTACTGTGTTTAATTTTTCCCCATACCTAATGTGGAAAGAATACTAAATGTGCAAACCTATGAGGGAAGACTGAGAAGGATGAGAGATGCAACTGGTATATATGCTTCAAAACAGTACTGGTATTTTATCATTAGGAGTAAATAAAGTTTATTGTGCTGAACACTTGTATCACTGTATGTATTTGTCCATTGTAATGCAATAGTGGGTATACATACATTAGTATGTTTATGAAAACAGTCTGGTATTACAGAGTAGATAGAGGTTGTCATGTAGAAAACTAAACTTCCAAACTATACATGGCACTTTTCAGTTGACATACATATTGCAATGTAAAACATTACATACACACCAGGGACACCAAGAGCGTACTGCAGATTGTTATTATTATAACAGTGAACCTGTATTTATGACAGTGTAAAAGGAAAGAGTGCTGGCATTATGCTGTATTCCAAATGAAAAGTGCACTATTACATTGCACTGCTTGTGGTTCTGATAGTACACTCCCCAAATGTAAGGACAGTTCTTTGCAAAAAAGTTTTAGGTGGCCTACAGTAGCATTAAGTACCATTAAGTATTCATATTCCCCCGGATTCTCTATGCCTTGCACGGCATGCAAGATCAGTGCAGGAGCTCTAGCAGGCAATATGTCTGCCGTGCGATCCAGGAAAAGCCTGCAGGGGCGTGCATGAGCACTCCTGCACTAGTCCTGAATGGACTAAGCCCCTGTATGCAAATCACCCCATTTGCTGGAGAAATCCATGCAAATGAGGTGAATTTGCAATCCAGGAACTTGCAACTGGCCATGCAGGACTAGTGCAATCTGCAGAAATGTACTCGGTTAGTAAACGAGTACATTTCAGCAAAATCCAAAACGGAGCTGTGACAGCTCCAGATAAAGGCTGCATATCATCTAGGAAGCATGCCAATGGCCAAGTATAAGGCCATTGGCATTGCAAACAGCCAAAAAAATAAATAAATCTACATTTATTTTTTTTAGCCGATCTCGGCTGTTTAAGCGTAGGGCAGCGGAGCACAAACAGGATTGGGGAAAATAACAAAATAAACCTAAATTAAGCATTCTAACTAAAATCACTATTCTGCCATGCAAGTCAATGGCAGGCAGAAGACAACATGGCCAGTGAGTAGTGGTTGCTAAGGGGGGAGGCTCAGTGTGAGACATGTAACTATGCATTAGCAGGCAATCATATGCAAATGAGGGGAATGATAGTGAATCCAAGTTTTCCCGAACATGCTAGTCAAGTCCCAACAGTGTAAGGGTAGAAATAGTTTGGTGCAAGCCTAGGAGTTAGGTGAAATCATGGGGGTGTGTGTCAGGCATACTGTAAGTGGACTGGAGCCCTGTGGCTCGGGTTTGCTCCTAGCTAAGCACAGCTAAGCTAGGGGATGTGTCTGAATCTCCCTAGCACTCTTTACATTGCCTAAACGGGTATGCATGCTATGCACTAGGTTTTAAAGGAAGAAAAATAAAGTTAAACCAGGAAATAGCAGCACTGTGCACATTTGAGCACTCTGTTTGCACGGTGCACCCCCGGGCTTAAACAGGAAGGCAATGGGAAGGGAAAACAACAGTAGGAAGGTAATCAAGGTGAACTAGCATAGCTGGCAGGTGAAATGTATCAGAATCAGCTAATTACGCAGGCAGCAGACAAGCCCAGCACAGAACTCTACTATAAACTATGCAAACACCTTCCCCTCTGAATTTTCCCACACTCTACACCACCGGTGTAACCAAGCGGGGAATGCTTAACACACACAACAGCAAAATGATAGGGGTTGCAATAGCTATCATACAACAACTTGTAGAAGAGGCTGAGGGTGATGAGGATGTGAATGCTGTCAATCAACCCACAGTGAGAAGATGGAGAAGAGTGTGCAGACCCAAGGTAACCTACCAGGGGCTACATGAGCTAGAGATAGTGAAGCACTATAGGGTGGACAGGGATCTCCTACAGCAAATTTTTGAGCTGTGCCGGCCACGCCTCACATACAGAACTAACAGAGGGGAACCCATCTCAGTGGATACCAAAGTATGTGTAGGCCTAAGAATACTAACTACAGGTACCTTCCAAAGGCCAACTGGGGATATGATGGGGATCTCACAGGCATCAGCATCCAGGGTACTCCACCAGTTTCTGGATGCTATGTCAGCACATGTTGGGGAGCAAGTATATTTCCCCAACACCCATGAGGTGTTGGCCAGCAATATGTAACTGTTCCACCAAATAGCAGAATACCCTGAGGTAGTGGGTGATATAGACTGCACGCACATATGCATCAAAGCACCACCCAGTGAGCTGGGTAGCATCTACATCAACCACAAGGGATTCCCCTCTATCAACTGCCAGGTCATGTGTGATGCCCAGGGCATAATAATGAATGTGTGTGCTGGCTGCCCTGGAAGCTATCATGATTCCCACATCTGGCATCTAATGCAGCTGTACCAGAGATTTGCCAGTGGGGACATCCCTGATGGTCACCTAGTGGGGGATACTGGATACATACTGGAGCCATGGCTGATGACACCCATCTGAAATGCACACACACCTGAACAAGAACTCCATAATGAGGAACATGCGCAGACACGAATTATAGTAGAGCATGTGTTTGGGATGCTCAAGTCACGGTTCCACTGCCTGGACACATCTGATGAAGCCTTGCAGTACTCACCAGCTACATGTACCCAAATTGTCCTCATATGTGCCATACTACACAATATGATCCCGTGGAAACAGCTGCAGCAGGAACAGCACAGGGCAGGGCCACACAGCCCCCCACCATTGCCAAGGCCTGCACAGGCACAGAGTGACTCGGAGGAGGAACAACCTGAGCCTGCCCCAGTAGGCAGAAGGAGGCATGCCTGGTATGCCCTGGCCTTGGTAAACAGGCAACGCATAGCACATACACTGACACAGGAGGGACCCAGAGAATAACACCTCTCTATGACTCTCACATAGAGTAAAAGAGATGCCAAACATTACACTAAATGTGCTCAACCATGTTAAGGGAGTGTACCATGTGCATCCAACATAGACAGCCCTGCAGCACCACCCTCAATATTGGGACACCCACAAGGTAAGTGACTCACACATGCCATTCAGGGGGGTTCACATACCCAACAACAGTCACAGCCAGCAGGACAGGTGTAAACAAACACAAACAAAGGCTGTGCTATGGCCTCTGAACCTCCCCCCAGGCCTACACAGACAGACTACAGCAGGTCAGGCAGTGGGATATCAGTTCTGAAGGGTAGGAAGTCAGAAACTAATACGTAGGTAAATAAAAGCTATGATCTGTAGTACACTGGTATGCCTCTAGTCAGCATGATAGGTAAGAATACAGAATGAAACAGAGTACCTGACATACCAGTACAGTCATAGCAAATGTGTACAATGTCAGGTGTGCCCCTCCATTCTTCATAGTAATGTAATAACAGTCAGGTGTGCCCCCCCAATCCTGTGTGGAAATGTAGAAATAGTCAGGTGTGCCCCCCATCCTATATAGAAATGTAGTAGTCATTGCCAAATGATCGACAGATACCCTGCAGAAACAGTATGCTACCTATAGGTCTACAACACAAAGGTCAGCACTGCAGTACAAACTACCTGGACTCATTCCACACAGTTAATACAGATGGGCATACTGGGCATGCTCACAAACCTAGAGGAATGAAGGCAATGTCAGTTAACAACATACTGAAAGGTCATACTGGGCATGCTTACACACTTAAAGACATGAATGGCATGTCTGCAAACACCAGTGGACCAGACATAGCTGGCAGTCACAGATGCTAGTGCAGACATTCCTCAGTATGCACCACACATGCTTTGCCCACACAGTGGATAGAAATACAGACATATATCTAAGGACAACACAATATAATAAGCCAAGGGTAGAAGAACACAGATGTGTGGAAGAGGGTGACTGTGACAAGGAGCCATCCAGGCCTGTCCCACCCAGCACACAGCCAAAGGGCCACAACCACATGAGGTTCAAATGTCACTCACTGTAGATACTAGCCACTGGTATTTGTCAGCAATACAGACTATGTGGTGCACGTGCTAGCAGTGCAACAAGACTGCACAAGGAAGTAGTCATCTAGCAGCTGTATACACATACCTGTGATATATAACCCTGTGTGTGCCTGCATGTGGTGAATAAACCCCTAGATGAAGGGGTTGTGGCCCATGGCCACACACTGCCCTCCCCATAGCCTTACTATGACAAGCTTGCTGAGGCCATCCACCTAGAAATACACCTTTGGGAAAGTTGTAGCCCAATAATCTCCATAGCACATCCTATAACTGTGTACTGCTGTGGTGTGATAAATTAGTTAGGCAGGAGTTGTAATCCTAGACTCAGCAAGTGTGTGTGTGTCTGTCTGACTCTATGTAGAGAGCAATGCTTTTTAGGGTAGTCACACTGCCTACAATTCAAATGCTGTACTTTGGCAAGGCTGCTGATGTCATCCACCTAGAAATACACCCTGGGAAGGTTGTAGCCCAGTAATTTCTGTAGCACATCCTATGACTGCATACTGGTGTAGTGTGATAGAATAGTTAGGTAAGAGTTTTAATCCCAGACTTGGTGTGTGTGTGTGTGTGTGTGTGTGTGTGTGTGTGTGTGTGTGTGTGTGTGTGTGTGTGTGTGTGTGTGTGTGTGTGTGTGTGTGTGTGTAGAAAGCAATGTATTTTAGGCTATTCACACTCACTACAATTCAAATGCCCTACTTTGGCAATCCTGCTGATGTCATTCACTGTGAAATACACATTTGGAGAAGGGGCACTCCAGTAATATCCATGGTACGTCCTATAACAGCATCATGCTGTAAGGTGATATAGACCTCTAGTAGGTGTTCTATCCCCACACATGACAATTGTGGATGTTTTGTGGGTGTGTCTATGTTTGTGTAGGGAGCAATGCATTTTAGGCTAGTTACACACCCTACAATTTAAATGCCCTACTTTGGCAATCTTACTGATGTCATTCACTGTGAAATACACCTTTGGGGAAGGAGAACTCCAGTAATCTCCATGGCATGTCCTATAACGGTGTAGTGCTATAGTGTAATATACTAGTTAGGTAGGAGTTCTAATCCCAGACACGACAGAGGTGTGTGTCTGTGTTTGTCATTCATATCCTGTGTGGTGGAGGTTGTGAGTGTGTAACAACTGGAGTCAATGTAGAGTGGGTTTTGTTAACTTCTTATATGGTGGGCCAGTGTATATCACAATGTCTATCATACAGAGATAACAGATGTGAAATAGCCAAGAGGCTGGTGTGCAAATCCATACCCCTAAATGTGACATCAATGCCAGCTGAACAACGTTAACAAATCTTGTATTACCCAGTGTACACTCTCAACCCATGTCTCATACACACACACACACACACACACACACACACACACACACACACACACACACACACACACACACACACACACACACACTTGCCTAGGCAACAGCTGCTATGTTGGTAGTGCCCTGCATATTGTCCACTGATAGTAAACATGGCGTGATTGCAGTGGGCTACAGAGGGCATGGCACCCGCTCCATCAGTCCAATAGTCATGTACATGCCAAGAGTGCACCTCCCACATGTTCCCCACTGGACCTGCAACACCTGTGGTACCATCAGATGTGACCCACAAAGGTCATAACATGCCTGAAACACAAGCCCTGTATGGACAGATGCCACTGACATCAAGGAATACCGGTATCATGCTAACAATGTAGGTGCAGGGCAACCTGTTGTCCATGAACAGTTCCCAACACATGAGGCCAGGACTGGTACATCTGATGATAACGAGCTGTTTACACAACATGGGCAAGACACCCCAGGTACAGTACCACATGTCAATGTACATGCATGTGGGAGGTGTGCACATCACAGACACTGTCCATATCATGGACAAAGGAACACATACATGGCAAGCAATGCACAGCATTGGTCACATGCAATAGTCGCCTAGGTGACTGCATGGTGAATATAATACCCACCTGTGTGGGCATCTCCAGACACAATACCCTTGATCCACAATGCAGACCATTGTCATGTGGCCTGATGCCAAAGTATACCCATCACCTAGCCTTGTATTGCTATCTGGCACCATCAACCACAACACACTCGTGAAGTAGTGCACACATGCATGTCAGTACTGGCACCCATGTCTGTGTGTGTGGTGTATGATGCTTATGACCACATTCTCACTCACTACAACCCCTATTGGCATACTGAAGCATGCTGTCTGATGTCAGATGCCTCCACATACCCTTTGCACATATAACCTCCGTATGACCCCGGTGGTGCATGTGATACCTGCACAGTACTGTGTTGTGGCAATTGTACTAGTGCTGAGTTGTAATCCTAGCCCTGCCAAATGTGGTAATGTGTGTGCATCCCTGTGAGAGTGTAGGTGTGTTGACGCTGACACCTGTTCATGTGGGCAAGGCATGTGTACAACACCTACCACATAGCTACCATATCCTGTTGCAGATGTCACTCAACGTCACATATACATTCTGAGGGCTCCCCAACAAGTAACCTATGTGGTGCATCCAATAACTGCATGGGCATGTGATAGCACAACATAGCCATCGGGGGTTTGATTCCCTGTACTGATAGGTGTGTGACACAAACATGCATAGATTTTACTCTCCCACCCCTCCCTAGCTTTTCTGTGCTTGTGTCTGCCTCTTTTACTTCCTCTCTGGTGGATGTGGAGACTTACACCTGCTTTGCTTGGACAGCAGCATGTGTATTGTAAGTGATGCTCAGGATCAGCTGATGGTGTCTGCATGAATTGCAGCCCTCCTCTAGCTGATTGCATGTGGAACAGCTGTGGTAACTTTCCCATAGCCAATTGCATGGAAACACCCACTAATATCTAGGAACATCATGTTGTTGTTGGGCCTTTTGTTCACTGTGAGCAGGAGCTCGACCTGTTGTCTGGCAAATAGCATCTCAGATGGATTGGGGTTTACCCTAACAACATACACTGTGGAAACAGGCCAACACACAGGAAGGGGATGTGCCTGACCTGACTACAGACTGTAAGTGTTTCTATACAGCTCATTTCATACCTCTTTCTGCTGTTCTTCATTGCGGGGGCATGTATATTCTGAGAGCTCTGCTCTCAGACATGCCCCCTGCACTCTTACACACTCCTTGTAAGCCTAGGAGCTCAGGAAGCAAGCCTGATTATTATGCATGGCGCTCTGCCGTCCTGCTCCTAAACAGATGCCTCCATGCAGGACTAAGCTAGTCCTGCATGGAGGAATAGTAAATCTGAGGGACTGATAGCAGTGGAAGTGCAGACCTCTATATATGTGCCCCAGATGGCCTGCTGTCAGACGTAAACATTGTACATGCAACATGCGTATGTTCAAGATATGCAAGCATGAATGGTTGCTGGATGCAATCTGATCTGTAGTATAGTGTGTCTGTGTTAGCAATAGGGTAGTATTCAATGTACTAAATGTATTTATTAGCATTTGTTATTGCTATAAGTAAAATGTAACATAATATACTATATTACTTGTAGAAAGCTTTGTATATTATCTGTGCAGGTACTAATGTTCTCTACTTTTTTTCTCTCACCTCACCTCATCCCTTCTCTGTTTTTATTTTTTTTTATTTTGTTTTATTATATTGTTATTATATTATGTTTCTAATCATATTTTCCATTATGATACTTATTTTGTATTTTATGTAAATATTATTTTGTACATTATTTTGTATTATGTTTATTTCATTTTTTTTATTTTTATCTTCATTTCATATTACTACACGACAGAAGGGTAGGATAGTTCCTCCTGGAATATCTACACTCCCTCTACCAGGTGCATCACCAAGGCCCAGCACTTCTGAGTTACAGCCTGGCAGCACCTCCCCTGCAGCCCTTGTCCTATCTGCACCCTCAGGTAGTACTGCCCGAGATGACAGGATTATGGTTCCCTCTGGGAGCAGAGATGGGGGAGGTGATTTTGTCACCCCAGCTGAACTGCTAGGTTTGGTGTGTACGATTGTGCACCATACAATTGGTGCACAGCTATACAGAGTGGAGACACTGCACTCCATCATCATTATGAATAACACAGGGAGGCACAGATGTCAGACACAGTAGTCATTGGCACAGTGAGGTGACAATGATGACAATCCATTGGGTAGGGACTTGATTCTCACTGTCACCGAATATGATGTCAATAGGCTTGTGATTCCCCCAACCCCACCCCAACCAAGGTGTTCACCTCTCCAATTGTATCCTTCACCGACCTTGTCTTTGTCTTGTATGTCTTGTCTGTATGAAAATGATTCCTTACCTTACCAACTTGCATGCCCCAGACTTGCCTAAGTACCCCCCAACATTCCACTCTCTCCTTTAAAAAAAAATAACAAGAAAACCTGTCCCCCTAAAAAAATATCCTGCCATACCTAGCTCCCTATTTCCTAAATGTGTCTACTTGACACACCTAATGTGGTCTAATTAGCATACAAAGCAATTATATTGTTGTCACCCCCTCTTCTGGAACGGAAGTGCATACAACCCCATAAAGTGAGTGACACGTCAAATAAATACTGAGACTGTTTTACTTTGTTGTGTATGTCCTTTTTCCATATTTTCACCTAAATCCTAATTTGTGCCCTGTGTTTTATCAGTGCAAATTGTATTTTAGTGGCTCACACACCAACAGGATCACTGGCATTTATTTCCTGCCTCCAGTAGTAACCACTCTGTACCCTCTAATCTTTTTTCCTTATGTTTTATTAGATCTACTTTGCTAATCTCTTTGTATATAATTGCAGTACTCATTTACTATCTCCCAGTACTAACCGCTATACGCCCTCAAATCCTTCTTCTCTTTTCCTGCTAGTTGCACTATTCCAAGTTGTTTTTGCCAGGAAGTGCAGTAATTTCCGTCTCCCAGACATATCTACTCGACACCCCCATACTCTATCTCCTCTATTTTTCTGCAGTGACTTAGTTCCCTTTCAGTGCTTAAAAGCCCCAGAGAACTTACCCGCACAGTATCGTATTAGCAGTTAGATCCTAACCTACTTCAGGCGCAGACCTGTTGCAGGCAACAGTAGCTGATTGTTTTTGACTTGTGGTCTCTGCAGCCAGTGAGGTTTAACCCGCTCCATTCACCCTCGCTATGCTCGGGTTCACTCCACTCCTCTACCCTACCCCCATTCCCACTCACCCCCTTCTCCTTAGGTTTATACTCACATAAGCCGCACCCCTTCCTTCTTCCCCTTTTCTCCTTTCTTCTCCCCACCCCTAACCCCTCCTTCCACTTCCTGTAGCTACTATCCTCACCCCCTGACTCAACCTACCCTATTCTACTCTACCTACCACCTCTCCCTCCCAATCTCAGCAGAACTCCATTCCTGGCCATTTTTCTCTCAATACATACTCCCAATTATGCAACACCATTTCTCACTTTATTATCACTTGTTTCTACTATGCCTTCTCTACCCAACCTATAATGCCTCTGACCTCCACAACTATAATATATGTAAAAGCAACACCCCCCCACACAGACACATGCTACTCACCAACAATCACTTACACGCTATAGCTACATATGCCCACAACTTTATAACACTCCCAGCTCCCTCTTGTTCACTTTCAAACACACACAGTTCTCATACCATCAACCACCCACTCTCAGATTGCATCTGGCTGTCACCAAAATAAAAAACCTTCTACTCCACTCCTGTACACATATTAAATTACAAGCAGACATCCATCCGAACCCAGGCCCCAACAATGTTACACCCCAAACTCAACTGTACCACTCAAACTCCCCTACCCAAAATGGGTCTAACTCCAAAATACATAACACCCTTTCAGACACTTCCAGTTCCGACCTACTAATAACCAACTTCAATCTCAAGAGCCTTGTAAACAAAATCACTGAATTTCATGCTATCTTGGCCACTTACTCTCCAGACATAGGTGTCATTACAGAAACCTGGTTAAAACCCCATATAAATGACTCTGAAATCACATACAAAAGTTATAATGTTATTAGACAAGATAGACCAAGCAAAAGAGGTGGTAGTGTAACAGTTATGTTTAAAAACTCCATAAAAGTTGAAAAACTAGACTGTACATCACAAGACATCCTCAATGAAGAAATCCTCATCACCTGCCTGCAAATAAATCTCCACAAAGCTATAATCATTATTGCTGCCTATCTGCCTCCTGTAAAGAATCTTCACAACATAGCATGTCTCCTCTCTCTTGGTCTGCCTCACTATTCAATCAAGAAACTATCATCCTAGGAGACTTTAATCCTGACTGGCTCTCCTGCTCCTCAGATAGCCCTACAAACTACATCAACCTTTATAGCTTCTTCCAAATTATAAACTGTCCCACTTGCACAGATAAACACAGCAATAAACAGTCACTGCTGGACTGGATATTAACAAATAAGTCTAACCCGAGTCACCAATCTGGCTGTCTACCTATTACCGTTTAGTGACCATACCCCTACATTTCTGCTAAGGAAAAAAACTCTAACTCAATCCCACACACCCTAAAAATACATCCATAGTAAAAAATACTTCTTCCCAGTATTATTTAATCAATTACTTCAAAATTGCAATTGGTCACCATTACAAAATCTACAACTGGACCTTGCAGTAGAATTCTTTAACAATAAATTCTTGATATCCTAAATACTCATGCCCTCACCAGAAAAATATGCACCAAATCAAAACAGCTGCCATGGCTCTCTACAAATACTAACCTACTAATTAAACAGAGAGACAAAGCCAGAGCCTTAAACCTATCCTCCAAAAACAAAACAAGACTCACCACTTACCAGCAACTAAGAAACCAAACTAAGAAAGAAGTCAACAAAGATAAAAAAAAACACTGCTTCCTAACCTCTCAACAAAAACACATTCAAAATCCACTAAAATTCTGGCAAACAATCAACCATCTCCTCAACCCTGGTAGACCCATCACCCTGTTCCATTCCACATCCAATACCTCTGAATCCTTAGCCACACAGTTCATCTTATATTTCATTAACTCTCTCTCCTGCCTCCTAGAAAGCCATCAACACCTACCACTTAAATTCCCCTCCCCTACAGCAAGTACAACAGAATCCTTCTCATTTAAACCTATTCAAACATAGTACATTAAAAATCTCCTAAGCAAACTAAAATCCTGCTGCCTTGCTGCCGACCAGCTACCTAATGAATTCCTAAGAATTGCAGTCCCATCAATCACTTTTCCTATCTCAATGCTAATCAATCATTCAATCTCCGAGCAATATGTGCCCCACCTCTGGAAAATCTCCCACATCATTCCCCTTCACAAGGGTGGCCCCTCTAGAGAAATCTCTAACTACCGCCCCATTGCAATCCTCCCTCAAATAGCCAAAATCCTTGAGAAATGTATTCAGCAACAACTTCTAAATCAGCTTACATCAAATAACCTTCTAGCAGACATGCAACACGGTTTCCATCCTAAGCATAGAACTAACGCTGCCTTAACAGCTTTCAGAAATACCATACACCACCTTATGAATGATGGACAACTAGTCTCTGCAAATTTCCTGGACATGTCAAAAGCTTTTGACACCATCTCCCACCAACTACTTCTTAATAAACTGGCCACTTACTACCTCAGTCAATCATCCCTAACTTGGTTTTGCAGTTACCTAACTAAGCGGCAACAGGCTACCAAATGGGACCACAATCTCTTCCCTCTACTGCCTGTTCACACTGGTGTACCCCAAGGGTCCATTCTGGGCCCCCTTCTGTTTATCATATTTACCAATAACCTAAAATCTGCAACCCACCTTGCCTCAATCATACAGTATGCTGACGACACATCTCTTATCATCTCAGCCCCCTCCCCACTAGAACTCCAAGATAAGATGCAAAAAGCATTTCAGGAAACTGAATCTTATCTTTCAAATCACCAACTCATTCTTAACCCAAAAAAGACTAAGTTAATTATATTCACAAAAAAATCTACCAAATACAACCCTCTACCCCTCTCTATCCTATCCACCAATGATACCAAAACTGAGCCAACTAACTAGGCCAAACTCCTAGGTATTACAATAAATGACCAGCTCAAACTTGATATTCACATATCCCAAACAATCAAAAAAGTCCATACTAAACTCGATGCGCTCTGTAGGGATAAACCATATCTAACACCACAAACCAGGCTAGCCACAGCAAGAGCTCAGCTTTTATCCACTGTCCTATACTGTTCACACAATTTCGCCAACTTACACAAAGCTGACCTAAAAAAATCTAGAGTCCTGCTACAACAAAATGCCTAGGTTTGCCACCAATCTCCCACATAATGCCCATCATTGTACATCTCTTAAACAACTAAACTGGCTTGAGCTCCCCAGCTTGTTAACATTCAACCAAGTTACCCTCACTTACAAAATTATTTACAACCCCAATCACTGTCCCGCTATTTCTACTGTGGTCCTACCACAAGTCAACAATAGGTCCCTCAGGTCTTCTGATGAGCCTATAATCAATATAACACAGTCTCATGACTACCATGGAGACTCCTTCTACTCAAACAAAATTGCTGAGTACTGGAATTTTCTTCCACTAAACATACAAAGCACTCCTTCCTATCCATCTTTTAAATCACAATTGAAAGAATACCTCATAAAAGAATGGCTCTGCTTCGGTTGCTCACTAGGATAAATGTTTTTTCTCCTCTCTCCAAATACTCTTCCCCTCCTTACTTTTTCTCTTGTATACAGTTCCTGCTATTTGCTTCTTGGCATTAAAGTCTGCCTACTCTGTCTTGATTTCACTTTCTTCTCTTCCTTATTCACCTCTTGTCTCCCCAATCTTTCCACTCATTACATGTCTCATATCTCTAACTAGTTCCATACTATCTGTCAGCTACCATGTTATCTACAAATTTCATACAAAGAATCTGTAATGTGTAGATTCCACATAGTTTTCGATATGCGCAATACCTTTAGCTTAGATGTTTATAGGATAGTTTTACTCATAATCCTAATACTGTAAATTCTGTTCTGTTTACATTGCTCAAATTGCAGTGTTTAACTTGTCTACATTGTATTGTACTATGGAGCTTTTCTCCCAGGGTCTCCGCTGAAAACAGGCTACCAGCCCTGTTGGACACTACCCGGTAAACAAATGTAAAATAGATAAATAAAATAAATAAATAAATTCAGCTTAAAATGTGTACATGTCCCCGATTGTTACTGTTTAAGAAATGGATAGCTATGGTTCTTCCCTACACCCTTCCTGCCAATTTGTTTTTTCCCCTGCTTGCTCCCCATTTCACCACTTTCTTATCTTCCCCACTTCTTTTCTTTACATAATTATTGAGTGATGGTGCACTATGCTGAGCATTGCTAAGCAATGGCAATGACATAAAGGAGCTTATTAATTTATTTTGTGTAAAATGTTTCCACTTGGTGTGCATTGCACATAAACACTTAATTTGGAAGAAATATGTTGCTGTAAAACAGCATTCCAAACTGTCAACACATATGCAAAGAAAAAAAGGAAAGCATTACATGATGCTATTTTCCAACCTGGCAACATCTGGACCATAAATGTGAGGCGAGGTCATGTTCTAGTGAGCTAATCTAGGACCACACCCATATAACACTTAATGAAGCAACAGGTGTTTATATAGGTGTGGCTATATAGCAATTAACAGTTTGTGTTGAATATGCTTTAAATTAGCTGATACTCAACTTACTGTGTGGCCTTGTGTGTAAAAACAGTGATAATTTACTTTAAAATGAAGCCTATGGTACTGGCTTCCATATTTTCTGTTACCACTTCTTCACGTTCATGCGTGGTGACCACCAGCCCTCACATACTGCATGAGACACAATAAATGAGGAAGATGTGACACACAATACAGGGAGATGGTTCATATAGTTACATTGTAACAGGCCATAAAGCATTACACGTGAAACAGCATGTGTTTCCCACCAATAGCTGTAAGGTAAACATTGAGATACATATGTACTGGTGTGTACCACCTAGCATTGTGAACACACTTTAAAACAATTACATTAGTTTGCTAAATGGTAATGATGTGCAGAACGATGTTCTGGAGCATTTCTCCCTGGGCCTCCGCTGAAAACAGGATCTGTGGAACCTAGTCGGACTTTCCCGGTCAACAAATGTTAAATAAATAAAAAAAAAATAAAATAAAAAAATGTGCACTTCCTAAAAATCTATGAAAAAAGTGAGCTCCAAAAAGTGCAGTTCCAGCTCGGGTTCAATTGTTTCAGCTGCAATCTCACAATAATATAAATAGTGTATGAATGACCTGTGTGCTAAATATGCAAGCACTCTCAAAACTTAAATATCTCTACACAGATTAGCACAATGGAAGGTTTAAATATATTTAATAATAAATAATAAAAGAACACAATAATACTAAATATATATTCACAGTTCAAAACCACATGAAATATTTAAAAGAATCATTGCAGGACAGTCTCAAACAAATAAAGACAATTATCAAAACTAAGCTTCACTATATTCCTAACTGTATCTAAGAGAATTACTTTACCCTAGACATTTACTTAATTAGAGCAAGGCAAATGTGGTGACTGGATCTTCTACTTGTTGTCAGGTCCAAGACAGAATACAGAATGCTCTATCTCACTAAGACACTTCTTAAATTATTATCTCAAATATTACTCCAGGGTTAGCTTGGAGAGTGACATCATCTCTGGTCATCTGATTCTAGTTCCCAGTCAAAACCCCCACTGCTGGAGGCTGGCAGTATTTAGCATCTACCTGTGAAAATACATAGACCTCAGATCTTTGGCAGATGCTGGAAGTCATAAAACAATTGCATTCCTTCATGCTTTCAAGACTAGTAATTAATTCACCCTAAATACTATACAGAAAGTTTCTCAGCACAGACTCTGTGTCTGTAGCTGCCTTGAAAACTGAAAGATACCATCTTTTATTGCATATCCTATAAAGCAATTTAATTTCAGCTGGACTGAAGTTAACCTCCTGTATTCCAGTTTCCACTGTTAAATATATACATTTAGATAGTTACAATAGTGCATGTACATTTCTGCTTTCTTCCATCAGGGCACACTGTGGTTACATTTCAAACACAAACACTTTATAAAATACCTTTTCTACACATATGTCTGTGCAAATTAGTTTGATATACACATGACATATAGTTCTAACTCATTTGTAGCACAAGCATCTTGTATAAATCATTTCTGTATTCACTAATGATATATAATTATTTACAAATTTCCAGGTAACTGTGCTGGCAGTATCTCCTTCACACTTCTTCTCCCCTTCAAAGACCCAAGCTAGTTTTTCAAGAGATCCTTGAGAAAAGTTTCTTAAGAGAGATGAGCCTATCTGGTAATACATTACCCAGATCCCTGTCTTGAGAGCCCATCTGCGTTGGCATTGCTAACCACACTGTGGTGCTGCATTGTCATATCATATGTCTGTAACCCTAGGCTTCACTTTAGTCGCTTGGCATTTTGCTGGCTGGCTCGATGTAGCCATGTTAAGGGATTGTGGTATGTAACTATAGTGAATTTCCTTCCATACAGATAAGGCTGAAGTTTCTGCAGTGCCCAAGCTATGGCTAGTCATTCCTTTTATACAGTTGTATACCATTGGAGCCTATGGTTAAGGTATACCACTGGGCGCTCTTCTCCCACTGAGGAAACCTGGCTGAGTACAGCCACTATCCCATGGTTTGAAGCATTCACCTGCACAACAAATTCTTTGCTGTGATCTAGACTGGCTAACATGGGGTCCTCCAAAGCTCCTTTAAGCTTCTGGAAATGCCTGCTCACATACAGGGGTCCACACTACCTTAGCTGGTTTGTTTTTCTTTGTCAGGTCTATGAGGGGAGCAGCTATGGTACTATAACTAGGGGCAACCTTTCTATAGTACCCTGCTGTCCCTAAGAATGCCCTCACCTGCTTTTTATTAACAGGGGCAGGCCATGCATGAATGGCTTCCACTTTGGCAGATTCTGGCCTGCTCTTATCACTCTCCACTCTATGTCCCTTGTAGGAAACCTCTGCCATTGCCACCTGATATTTACTGGGCTTAATGGTTAACCCTGACTTCTGTAGTCTACCCAGCACATCCCTGACATGCTGAAGGTGTTCATGCCAGAAACAGATGTAGATGGCAATATCATCCAGGTAAGCAAGGGCAAAATCTCCTGCTCCTGCTAGGATACAATCTGCCAGCCTCTGGAATGTTGCTGGGGCATTTTTCATCCTAAAGGGCATCTTTGTGAACTCATACAAGCCAAACGGCATCACAAAACCTATCGCTCTCTAGCATTGGGAGTCAAGGTCACCTGCCAGTAGCTCTTGGTAAGATCAATAGTGGTAAGATACTTAGCCCCACCAAGCTTCTCTAGGACTTCATCTGTCCTAGGCATGGGGTAAGCACATCTAACTATGTCTAAATATTTAATTTCCTGTAGTCCACACAGAACCTGGTGCTGCCATCATTCTTTGGTACCAGAACCTCTGGGGAGGCTCAGGGACTGCTGGACTTCTGGATTACCTGCAGTTCCAACATTTCCTGTATTTCCTCTCTCAGAGTCTGTTTGACTCTCTCAGGAACCCTATAAGGGGCCTGCTTAATAGGCCTTTGGGGTCCTGTATCCACATGGTGCTGCACCAGATGGGTGCACCCTGGTTTCCCAGTGAACATGCCCCCAAACACCTGTAACAATGCTTGAATTCCTCAAACCTGTGTAAGGGATAACTGCTGGGACATTGCTATCCCTTCCATTGAGGTGCCAGTCTGAGCCTCACTGAGGAGTCACCAGATCCCCCTCAGACTCCTCCTGCCATCCACTGTAAATGCTCAGCACAAGGGGCTCTCCATCATGGTATGGTTTCATCATGTTAACATGGTACAGTTTGTAGTCCTGCTCCTGCCTAGCAGTGCTACCATGTAGTTAAAACCACTGACCTTCCTTACCACTTTAAAGGATCCTTCTGGAGCTGCCTGCAGCTTGTTGTGTCTGATAGGAATGAGAACCATAACCTGCTGTCCCATATACCTATCTCGAGCATTCCTGTCATACCAGATTTTCTTCTGCTGCTTGACATCTGCCAGGTTCCCCTGGGCCAAACCCATGAGTTCCCTGAGTCTTTTCCTGAGATTTAGGACATATGCCACAACAGCCTCCTTGTGGGATTAACACTCATCCTCCCACTCTTTATGAATCAGATCTACAGGTCCCCCTCACCCTCTGCCCATGCAGCAACTCAAAGGGTGAAAAACATGTGGATTCCTGGGACATCTCTCTGTAAAAAAAATAACAGATGGAGCAGATATTTATCCCCACTCCCTCTTAAACTGGTCGGCAAATGCCCGTAGCATGGCCTTTAGTGTAGAGTTTAACATCTCCACAAGACCATTTGCCTGGGGATGGTAGGGGTTAGTCTTTAAATGGTTCACCCCACAGCTCACCCACAGACAAGCCAGCAGTTCTGATGTGAAATTGACAACTCTGTCAGTCAGTATTTCTTTTGGGAAACCTACACTGCTGAAAATCTCTAACAAAGTATTTTCCACCTTTTCTGCCTTCATAGAGGACAGAGCCACTGACTTATGGCATCTGGTAGCATAATCTACTACCACTAGGATATACTTCTTCCCTGTTGAACCTGGGGTACTCAGAGCCCCCAAAATATCCATAGCTACTCTCTGAAATGGCTCCCCAATCACAGACAATGGCATCAAAGGAGCTTTGACCTTGTCTACTGCCTTGCCTAACTTTTGGCACTGCTCACAGGTCCTGCAGTACCCTGTTACATCTGTGGAAATCCCAGGACAATAAAAGTTCTGCATAATACATCTCTTTGTATGCTTTATGCCCATATGACCTACAAAGGGAATGTCATGGGCTATGGCTAGAAGTGCTACACAATAGGCTCTGGCCACTACCAACTGTCATATTCTCTCACCCTCTAGCCCTTCCTCAGGGTCCACTATCTATGCAGTAACCTTTAATCCCACTATACAGATTCCCCCTTTCCTTGAGCATCATGCACCTCCCTTGCTACCTCCCTCAAGCCTTGTAATGTAGGGTCTGAGAGCTGAGACTGTCTCAACTCTCTCTTTGTAACCCTTCCCAGCTCCCCTTTCACAAGAAGTCTGATATCCTCTGACAGCGGTGCCTCACTGTTAGTTTGAGTACTACTACTCACCACTCCCCTTGCAGTCACTCTGTCCAAGGGAACATCAACACCCACCAGCAGCTGTGTCTCACCTTCAGTATCACTGCTACAGGGTATCACTCTCTCTGAAGAAGCCACCTCACCATTCTTGGCTTCAGGTTTGCCATCTGTCTGGGTCCACCAGGCGACCAGGCCCACATGCTGGTCTCCAAGCCTGTGTATAACTGCATGCACAAAAGGTTGTGCATTATAAAAATCATTCCCTATCAGGACATCTGCAGTGATAGCTTCAATCACACCTGCTTGCTTGCTTCCTTTTCTACCCTCCCAGACAAGGTGATCCCTAGCCAAAGGTATGTGGAATGGGGTCCCTCTTACAACTCTGACTGGAGTAGACTGCCCAGACAAGTAGTACAGGCTTCACAATTGTTAGGTCAGAGGCTGTGTCTCTTTTAGCAGTGGCCTGTTCCTTATCTACTAAGATAGGATATAACCTCTTGTGGTAGTCTGGTGCCCTTGCTCTCTTCAGACAACTTACTGTTGGCATTCTGTCATTCCCACTTACTGGATCCCCCACATTTTGTTCCCCACCTTGCCTCCATGGGCATCTATATGTTACATGGCCCCACTGGTTATATTTAAAAGATTTAACCCTTGATCCTGGCTGTATACCTGAATTAGTGGCTTCCCCTGTTACTGGCAGATTCTGTTGGGGTGGTTTAGGCTGCCCACCATGGGTTCCCTTAGACCCAAGTCCATCACTGGGTATCCCTTTCCTGTGCAGTGATGCTCTGCTTGCTAGGTATAGGACTCCCTTTTTCCCCAACTCATCTGCACTGTTACATTCTCTGTCTGCCAACCAGATTCTCATGCCCTCAGACAAAGTGCTAAGGGCTTGTTCCCTTAGCAAAAAGTCTACCAGCCCTTCAAAAGTGGTGACTTGGCACCCACTCACCCATCTATGAAAATAAGTCCTTAACTTAGTAATATATTCACACCCAGTTTCATCTGACATACGCCTATGCTCATGAAACTTTTTCTTATATGCTTCAAGTGTTAACTTAAAAGCATTCCAACAGACAATTTTTAACTGTATTATAATTTAAGGAATCAGTATCAGACAATTTAGAAACAGCAGTTACAGCTTTACCATGGAGTAAGGGGGTCAGGAACCGTACCTAGAGCCCTTAGTCAACATTATACTGTTTACATACCCTTTCAAACTTATGAATAAAACTATCAAAATGATCACCCTCTGTAAATTGTGGAAGGAATTTACTGACCTTTATCGCTCCTGGAGTTTGGTTACTCCCTTTCCTGTTACCTCCATGACCCCTGTGAAGAGTCAGCATTTTCTTATCATGTTGCCTCTGCCTCTTATTTTCTTCAGCTTCCAGATGTCTCAGTCACTCTGCTGATTCCAATTCTATTTGTTTCTGTTTCTCCTTTTCTTCAACCTCCAAATGCCAAAGTTTCTCATTTTTGTCAGCCTCTAAATGCTGTAGTCTCTCTGCTGATACTATTTTCAAACATTTATCCTCCAGTTCAAGTCTAACACCAGATGGATTTTAAGTCCTCTGAGACAAAGTCATACTGTCCATTTTCTGAGATTTGTGCATCCCCAAGGCCAGTCTGGTTGTCCTCCTGGTTGCTGGTGTGTGATGCAGCTGTGGCTAAGGCTGCAATCATTTCTGCTTTAGTCAGGTTGGCATGCTGACTCTTGTCAGCTTGCCATAATCGTCTGCTGACATCCCTGCCTGCTGTCCCTGACTAACTTAGGTAACACAAAAATAAATAAAGATGGCCAGAGATGATTTCATTCTACATGGTAGTCCAATAGTAATATTTGAGATATTAATTTGAGAAGTCTCTTAGTGAGACAGAGCATTCTGCATTCTGTCTTGGACCTGGAAACAACTGAACAATCCATTCATTGCTCTAATGAAGTAAGTTTCTAGGTTATAGTAATTCTATTAGATACATTCAGGAATATAGTGAAGCTTAGTTTAGATAGTTTTCTTTATTTATTTGAGACTGTCCTGCAAAGTTGTTTTAAATATTTCCTGTGGTTTTGAACTCTGATGTCACTGTGAATATATATTTAGTATTGTCTTGTTCTTTTATTATTTATTATTAAATATATTTAAACATTTCACTGTGGCTGATCTGTGTAGAGATATTTAAGTTTTGAGAGTACTTGCACATTTATTTGGTGACACTGCGTGGGCCACTCCTAATAGCTTTGCTCTTGGTCAAACTACCATTTGTGTTAATATTAATATTACACAGTAAGATTGGATACCTTTTGTTAAGGGCCTTAAAGTAGCTGATAAGAAGTTGACTGGTGGCAGTGTTAACTACCTTATAGTCTAGGCAGAAGGGGGCATAGCTAGTAAACCTGTACCAGTCTTTTCTTTCCCACGTGCATGTATGTAAATCAAACATCAAAGAGTGTGTGTGTGTGTGTGTGTGTGTGTGTGTGTGTGTGTGTGTGTGTGCGTGTGAGCTACTTGGGCAGGGACATGAAGCACTGGTTGAACAGAAAGGGTGCTGGAGATCTTGGGGTGGTCACTCAGCTGAGATCACATCATTATACCTGTGCCAGTGGAGTATCTTACTGGGGATCTAGAGGAAGAGGGAGAAACCAGCCCTGGACTGACTGTGGTATTTATGTGTTCTTAAGGGAAATTTCACTCGATGCAGAGAGCTGCATCTGAAAATACTGTGTGTATACCTGTCATCCTCCCAGTGAATGGCCTCCACTGTTGCCAGAGATGAAGATTGAGGCTCCTTGATTACTGGTTAGCAGTTGTGGGTTGCCACACACTGGATTAGAGCCCTTGGCCATCTGTGCTGTGGTTTAACACCCTACACATGTCCCCACATGCATTTTACAGGTGGAAGTGAAGAAAACTGCATAAAAATGCTTTCTTATGTTACTGAGAATGCTGCGCATAATGCGCTTAATTGGGAAAATATGAGAATTACTATTTATTTTTTAGAATACAACTTCTTATTAACTGACTCTGTGGCTTGATGGGTTAATGCATTGTTGTGGGGGTCCAATGGTACTGGGTTTGAAATAGGGGACTGTTATAACTTTTATGAATGTGTATTATAGCTTTATTAATATTCCCATATACTACTGCCACTTAATATTGCTTAGCGAAATTGCACATCGCTCACCATCCCACTATAATTCTTTGAAGAAAAGGGGATGATAGGACAGCCATGAAATGGGGAGCACGCAAGAGGAAAAAACAAAGTGACAGGAAGGTAAGGATGTGCAGGAAGGGGGTAGGGAAGAACCATAGCTATCCATTTCTTCAACAGTAACAACTGGGCACATGTACACATTTTAAGATATATTTGGACAGTGACCTCCAGAGAGAGGGGTGACAACAACATAATTGCATTCTGTATGGGCTGATATTTTTTTTGGGGGGACAGGTGCCTTTACGTTTTTTTCTTTACAGGAGAGAGTGAAATGTTGGGGGAGGAACATAGGCAAGACTGACCAGCCAAGGTGGGAAGGTGAGGAAGCATTTGCAGACAGGCAAGACATAAAAGACAAGGACAGGGTCGGTGAAGGAAACAAGGGGAGGGTGAACACCTTGGTTGGGGTGGGGGTGGGAGAATCGAGGTCCCATAAATGTCAGCGTGGTAACAGTGTAACTCAAGTCTTCACCCACTGAAATGTCTGCACTGTTCTGTCACTGTGCTGGTAGCTGCAATGGCTAATGTCTTGGCCTATGGCCTGTCTGCTGTATAAGGATGAACAGCATGTTCTCCATCCAGCATAGGTATGTGACCACAGTCTGGTGCACAGTCCTACACACTACAGCTGGCACTCTGCATGGGTGATGTAAGTACCCTCCCTGCCTCTGCTCCTAAGTGGAACACACCCCTGGCCCTGAGGGCAGATCTACTTGAGGGTCCAGGTAGGGCAGGGGTAGCAGGACGAGTGCCACCAGATGGCAGGACAGAAGTGCTGGGCCTTGATTCTGCAGCTGGTGGAGCAAGCATAGGTGGATCACCAGGAACAGGCCTACCTTGCTGTGCTGCAGTAATAACATAAAGAAGAACCAAAATTAAATAAAACATGAAACAAAATGAAGGACTTAAAAAAATAAATAAATAAAAAAATTATAAACAGGTTAAATAATATCAGTGCAAACAGAATGATACATGATGAAAGTTAGCATAAATACAAGATAAAATAACACATAAAACATAGGAGGTAATAAAAAATTATATAATAAGGTAAAATATGATTAATGAAATAATATAATAATAAGAATTAAATCATAATAAACATATGTAATACATAAATAACAAAAAAGATATGGGGTGGGGTGAGAGAAAAAAAGCAAAACATTAGCAACTTCACACATTATACAACAAGCTTTCAAACATAACTTTACTGTCTTCTATTACAGTTTATTTTAAACAATAACAACTGCAAAGAAATTCCTTTATTACTTGGACTACATGTACAGTGATTACACATGACAGCAGGCCATTGAAGTCACAGATGTGGAGGTTTTCATTTCAAATAATGATTACATAACATTATTGTAATGTTTATTGATGAAAAGCTAACACAGTATTGTAATCAGATGATTTATATATTTAGGGAGTGCGGTATTAGAACTCATAAGCAGTGTCTACTATGCTAATATACTTTTCCATTGGAATACAACATAATGCAAACACTTTTGCTTTACACTTTATAGACTCATGGTCACTGTTATCTGAGACTGTGCAACTTTTGCTTTGTGTTTCAGATGACATCTCTCTGGACACATCATTACATACTGGGTGCACAAGGACCCATAACAGGGAACGTATTGCAAATGTTGATATTACACACATGGATAGTTGCATAGGATTTGCATAAAAATAACTTTCAACACTCATTTTTTTGTTGATGTATACATTAAGTACTTGTCAGACAACCATGGACCCTACAATGACCAGGGCAAAGTAGTGCTTCTTAAATCTGGATTTTCAGCAGATATAAGTAGTATTGAAAGGTACTGTACAGATATGCATTTCCAAAATCATAACAAAGTATGATATAGCAACTAATCCATCTATAACTGTTAAGACTGCAATTAGAGTGCTTTATATAATTATATATAATTATTCTTACTTACCACATGCTTGTCTCATCCTCTTCAAACATCTAGAATGGGACCTCAAATGCAAGGCCCTCTCTTCTGCAGCTGTGGAAAAAGGGAAAAGAAAAAGCAGTTATGAATATCAGTGTTTTCCATAGCCAGCTTGAGTATTTTCAGGTAATACATGTAAATCATACTTGCACATCACTGGGGTGTTCCCCGCCTGACAATCCTTGATCCACTGATCAAGACTATCTCACTTTCTCTTACAGATGTCATCATAGTGGTGGCATACAGGCATTGGCAGACCCCAATCTGATGGACCTCCTGCATATCCACAAAACAAACAGCACCAGAATTACCTGTTCTAAAGACTTAAACCTTGTCTGTGATATAAATAGGATCTGCTGGAGAGACAGGTATGTATACCCCAAGTCTGGAACAGGCTTCCAATCCATGTGAGGTAAAGTTCCTCCTTAACCCAATTCAAGTGCAACCTGAAGAATTGGATGGGAAACAGGAACTTCTTCCCTGGTTTGGCACCTATGTCTCTAATGGACACAACCTGTAAATGGTTAATCTCACAGGCCCTAGCTTGTAAATGTTTCATCTCCCAAGCCCCTGCTTACACTTATCAAGGGTATCAGAACTTGTCAGAGATTTGAAATAAAAAGCCCTTGTGTCGTTACCCTAGTAAACACCTATGAACCTATGAACCTATGAAGGACACTCTTCACCAGTGCAGAGGATACCAGTTGCACTGGTAAGTGCTCTTGCCAAATATCCCAGTCTTCTGCTTTGTATTGGTTGCCAGTATAGTCCTCCTGCAATGGGCTAGGGCCATTATCCCTAACCAGGAGCCCAATAAAAACTTTGGTCTTCTGGACACCCCAGAGCTGTGCTCTAAAGCACACACATCCACCTGCTCTGGCCATTGCTGCACAAGTTGAACCTCATATATAAAGTGCAATTCCTGGTATTTTCCCTTTAAATACCATGGTTTCCTGTCAATTGCCCTTACTGAGAGTGTGCACTGTATACAAGTTGATACATTTAAAAATGGTGCACACCTCTTACTATCGTGAAAAACCTATATAAAACCAAACCCATATTTGTGAGATGCTAAGTGACGTGCACCTTTTTCTAAGATATTGGCAAAAACAATAACCAAGACAATTCAACAGTTATTTCTTTACATTACCAATATTTGGATATGCTAAAATGTCAAATCATCATCTAAAAAAACATGCATCCCCTGGGTTACAACCAAGGACCACCTGCACTTTAGTCCAACACTTACCCATGTCAACACAAGGGTAGTGTTTTACTAGTTGTTATGTCTTCCAATGTATGAGTGTAGATCAGCTCTGCTTACTGGCTTTGCACATCGCACAGCATTGTACACTCAAATTTATTGAAAGCATCCTGTTTCTATTTTTAGATGTCTGGGTCATGGCTGATACATGGGTGGTCCCACCCAATAAGCATCTGCAAGTGCAGCAGGGTATTGCTCAAACATGCAGGAAGAGTAAAAAAGAGACACAAGATGGAAGAAAATTTGTGGATTTCAGCTAGTCATTTGCGATGGATGGATAAACTACATACTCTTTTGCTGGTATGTGATGAGGGCAGACCATTGATGCTTACATGGATTCATTATCAGTGATGTTCTGTGAAGTTGCGAGGCCAATGTTACTGGGGAGCACAGTGCAACCTCACTTATGTGCACTGCACATCATGAGTATGCAGTATACGCTACTGATGGCATGTACATGGATACACTCCATGTAGGCTCTATATAGAGCCTACAAGGAGGTTATTGAATCCTGGGGCTACTCTATAAAAGAGCCTGATGAAGACAGCTGAAGTAATTATAGTTGCTGAGTTGGGTTCAGTTCAGTTTACAGTACGCAGTTGTACTGAGCAGTGGATATCCAGAGGACTCACTAAGAACTGTAAGCCTGCCTTTGCTCTGTTGTGATATTTAGTTTAGATCGGGACAGTGTTCTTCCATTAGATAAGAAATTATAGCTAGATTAGTCAGAGTTTTTCTAAATGATGGAATTCTATCCTTCAGAATTAATTTAATTTTCCTGGTGACTGAATTCTATTTGTTTATTGAAATTACTGTTTTATATTTTTAATAATTTTGCTCATTATTAAATATTTTTATTATCTTACATTGCAGCTGATCAATTAGTATATTATTTAGTGATTTGAGAGTGCTTATACCTGCTTTGATAATTCTTGGCCCACTCTGAAAGCCTTCCTGCTTTAGGTAATTTGCTGCCAATTGTTTTAATACCTAATTTTAATAATTGGACACCCCTTTTAAAGAGCATGGAGGTGCTCTGGTTGGTGATAGCATTTTACTGTATCATTTGGGGAAAGGGACACAGCTGAAAATCTGTGTAAGGCTTTCCCCAGGAGTGTTTGGATGTGTGAAATTCAATTTATTTAAGCGTGAGTGTATCAGAGGTCTTAAACTGTGACACATTCCTCTGGAATATGTAATAAGGAATTACATTAGGGGTGGAAAGAAGTATACAGTCCAGTCCCAGGTTATAGAGTGTGTTCCTGTTGTGCTCTTAGGGGAAATTGTGAAATATTATTCCTGTTTAAGTGGTGGTCTCACACTGGAGTCAGAAGTGAGGATTGAAGTTCCTTAGTTACTGATCCAGGATAGTAGAGGATGTCATATTATTGGTGGCAGTTTGGTGGGATATTATCTAGATGTCACAACATTTTTACCATGTCTTGGTAACTGCATAACATTGGACACATTCTAAGTACAGAAGTACTCTCATATCATGCAGTTTATTAGCAAGTCTCCTGGCACTGAGAGGGGACACTTTGATGCTGTTCAGTTTGAGATTTAATTTGTTTGTTATGTTGGAATGTTCATTAGATGAACACTGCCTAAAAGCGAACAATGAGGGTATCAAATGTTTTGCCCAGTATATGGAAACCCTTGAATGAGAGATACAGACTTCCTTTCACAAAGCAGGTTGGAATGTCAATCATCTCATTCCAGGGCAACACAAAATAGACGCCCATAGAATGACACCAGCTACTTGCCAATTGATGAATTAAATTATCTTTTCTTTGCATGTTGGCATCACACTCATTGAAGGCATGGTATCACTCAGAATAAGCTTCTTACCATTGGAGTTTATATAGCAAGCTTCAGGAAGCTCTTGTCCATGTCCTTTTTGGGTTTTCCTGCCAGATCATGTATTCCCATATGGACTACTATTATGTCATAATCACTCTTACAGGTGGAGAGGATCTTGAGGGTCTCTGATATGTTATAAATCCTGGCTCCTGAAAGGGAGCTAACTGTAACCCTGTCCTTGTCAAGCTTAGGAAGCATGGAATCAGTGTGTCTAACAAAAGAGAGACCAATTACTAAAATGTTTCCAGAAACAAATTAATATATAACAGACATGGGAGTGGTATGCTGTTGGTGACACATTGATAAAGGGGGGCACACAATAGGTAAATTGGAGGTTTTTGTTTATGCCTAATGTTAAGGGTTCGATGGGCCTTTGCTACTGAATTTTAATGGATGCAACATATGACAGTTTAGTGTTATCAATATGAGGATGCTGCATTCATATGTACAGGGGTAAAACATTGTGACGTAAACTGCATGCACTGGATTTTAAGATGCCTCCAAGTTAGCTAGGTGTCTGCATGTCTCACAGATAGAAACTACAAGGCTGGGAAGGAATTCATTAAGTATAAATGAGCTCTTACACTGCCTTAGAATAAAGAGTGCTTAACAGAGTTCAACACAGACCAATTTCTAAATGCAGCAATGCCCAACAGGGTGGACATTACACCTACAGCCCACCTGGACAGTCCATTTTTCCCCAATCTATAATGCCCACCTATCAAACATTTTTGCCTATATAACTTTAAACAACTCAGAAAGAAATTTTATAGTCACATAAAAGCTTAGAAAATATTTTACTTCATACTAACTAATCAGCAAGTGAAGCATTTGCTTATTTCACAATTTATAAGCTGCTATGGTTTGCACTGGATATGTTAAAATCTGATACAGCGGACACTGCATTTCCCTTTTTTTGATTGTAAACTGCATATCAAAATATTTTTCAAAATAATAAAACATGGGCTGACTCTGTTATACCTAGATTTTCTATCTGTATAATAGTATCTCATAATCTTGGAAGAATCTACTTTTCTAGTAGATATATCTTTGAATTGTTATGTGTTCTATCCACTGCCTCTCACTGATGTTCTCTTTTGAATCACTATAGATAGTACCCATTGAAGTGTCTTTTCCACTGATTTTGGAATAAGTCCATAATTCTCCAGAAGGGCCCCCACAGCAATTTTCCTGAATGAATCTTCAACCAATTCTTTTTGTTTCCTTTTATATACAGAAAAAAACTCCCTCGTGGAAAGACTCTAATCTATGTGACTAGTTCCTACAAATATAGTGAAATGTGAGATTTGAAAGCTTTTCTGGATTCACTTTGGCAACTGCTATTTAAAGTGTTATACATAATTTTTCCTGCATGATGAAATATAACCTGTGTGTTCTCACTCCAAAGTCAAATCTTTCGCACAGACAAAGGTTTTACTCTTAGTCAATCTTCTGTTATTTTTGGATATTTCTTAACATTTCTCTACAGAAAATGCATGCCTCACCTTTGTTTAATATCACCATGTAGAACTCTTAACAATTATTGACAAATTGTAGCTTATCATATTTAGAAATACATTTTAGAAAAGTGCGTACTTTATTATGTGCTGTACTCCATTAAAATAAAACAGGATAATGTCAAATACTCTGCTTCTGTTGTTAATATCTATTTCACACATACAGCAGAAACAAGAAGTAAAATAGCACAAAAGTCATGTCTGATACATGTAATATGCATGCTGACTGTTTTCGGCACTTAGTTTATGTCTACCTTGGCACAGTCCTTATTCTGTCATAGCAACAAAGGTGCATCCTGTCCTTCTCAATAAGGGCTAGGAGGTGATTACATTGAAAATGGCCCATCTCACTTGTATAAAAGGAAGGAAAACAAATCTAATTTAAAAAAGAAGAAAATGTCCCATTGTCATTTCCTTTACTTTCTCCTTTCAGTATGTTACCCCTTTCCATTGCGACTAGCTTCACTGAGTTTCCATCACAGAATTCCATCAGATTTACAGAGGAGTATGGCTATGAGCTGTTAACATGCTGCTTCCTGTGGCCCATGCTTTGAGTCTGTCAGCCTTCATTGGCCTACTGTGTGACTCTGAGCAAGTCCCTTAACTAGAGAGTGCTTTGCTTGGCCCATCATTTGTCTTCTGGATCGAATGTCTAGCAACAACTTGCTTCCCTTTTCTTATGCTATATTTTGACTTCAGAGGATTTTGACAATAACACAAAGAAACCCCTCTTTACTGCATCATTTTCTAAAAGATTTTCATCAGAATGTCATGTCACAATTGTTTTCTTTTTTAAGGACATATCCTTTCTAGATGTCCACAAGTGAAACACTTTTGCCGAACATAATATTTTATAGGATAGTCCAGTTCATACCATCAGCTTATACATACATATACATACTTGCAAACAAATGTTTCAGGCATGCCCATATATGAAAAGAGTCATTCCCATAAAAAGTATCCAAGATGATCATAAAAATGTCTAAACTAGTGCTTGCTTATTTATAATTTTGTAGTCCATTCCATGCATCAGCTACTCTCTCAAAGAAATATTGAGTGCACCTCTCATTCCTATATAATCAGCAATATAGGCCGTATGATGATTCTTTACTACTCTTTGATAATCCCAAACATTCCCAAAATTAGTTGCCTCTAAATGCCCTAATGGAAAGGGGAATAGGACATTCCTGATGAATATGTGGTCATCAAATGAGTAGATCCTGAATAAGGTCTCCTCTTAACTATCTTTATGAGACACCATACAAGTTCAAATATTTTAATCTTTCTAATAACTTACATTTTAACATTCATCTATGCTCTTGGTATATTTCCACTGTGCTATTTTCAATTCACTCATGCTTCTTTTCTTATAAGGTTCCCATATTATTACCACATACTCTGTTTTGCATCGAATGTAACTTATAGGCAATGATTTCAACATTTCTGATTTCCAACACTTTATAAATCTTTTTATATAGCTTATAGTTTTATAACAATCATTAACCAATCAGTTGATATGATCAGAAAAACTAAAAGCTGGATCTATTCATATACCAAGGCCATTAAATGAAACTTTAGTTTCAATCACTGAGTACTATATTAAATATTCCCACATCTAAAATGTTACGTGGTCTGAGAACCACACCAGAAAATGTGCAAGTGCCCAGAATAAACAGATAAAGAAAAAAACAGCTCAGCACATTCAGACAAAATCAAACTGGAAGTAAGATAAGCAAATATGTTATTATTCCACTCCATAATATAGGAATAAGGTTATTAAACCAGTTTTGATGCTGACCAGATCTTCAATAGTATTGACCTGTTCTAAATATGGGTTTTATAAGTGCATGTCTCCAATCTTGAGGACTCTCCCCAAACTTAGACGAACTATTGAATAACAGATATAATGGAGCTGTAAGTTCATGCTGAAGTGCTCCCAGGTCAATATACTAATTCTGCCTCTTTCCTGTACCTTGGATTCAGTGTGCATAAGTCATTTTTTATATAATCTAATTATTTTCATTATCTGGAGTTACCTGGATGTTGCAAGAACAATGTATCACCCCTTTTGTGGAGCCACCCTCTTTTGCATAAGATTTTATAAATATATCTATAATCTATTGTGTCTGTGAATATATTTTAGAAATAACACACAATTTATCAATTTGTATATCTTTACTCCGACAACATCTTACGCATCTAGAAAATGTTTTCCTACTGGTGCCAGAAACATGGCCTCAAACTGAATGCCAAAAATATGCATAATCATCCCTTTTGGGGAGAATGATGTCTCCACAAATTATCACATTGATTATAAGGCACTAAGCAAGCAATCAGTTGTGAGGGACTTGGGAACCCAGGTTGATACCAAACTGACTTTTGACCACCGTATTGCCTCTGTTGTACAGAAAGCTTTCTACGCGGCTCACCTCATTAGTAAGGGTATCTCATCCAGGGACAAGGTGGTTATAACATCCCTGTATTCTTCCCTTATAAGACCAGTTATTGAATACAATGCCCCTTTCAGCATGTACTTCACAAAGCGCATGCAGCAGCTGGAGAGACGACAGAGATTCCACCTCCGGAGAATCCAGGGCCTCAAACATCTACCCTACATAGATAGGCTAAAGGCCCTGTCCCTCTACTCAGTCTCTTACAGACTCCTCAGAGGTGACCTCTGTTTGGCATACAAAGCAATCTCAGACCCCGCCCTGATGGGACTGCTGCATATACACAAGTCAAGTTCCACTCAAGTAACCTGCACACAAGACCCCAACCTGGTCTGTGACATTAATATGACTTATTGGAAGGATAAATTAGTGTCTCAGAGACTCCCCCTTTTTTGGAATAGACTCCTTCTCCATATAAACCAGAGTACCTCATTAAGCCTTTTCAAGAGCAACCTGGATAACTGGATGGGGAACAGAAAATACACTCCTGAGATTCCACCTATGTCCATGCTGGACAGTAGTATATGGTGCTGACTTGTTGGAACATGGACTGAATTCTTGGCTAGGCTTGTAAGGGCCTCAGGGCCAATAGCCTAGTTACTTTCTATGATCCTATCATCCTATACAATGCTCAATACCGTTATATAATTTTTCTTCAAATTTTTCCTGATCTTGATTTTGCTATGCTTAATTTGTCTATCCGATTTGTTTATTCCAGTTTTCAAAGTTATAGTGCAATCTCATTTCCATTTTTTTTATATTTTTTTATCTTTCATTGTAATTAAGTAACTTGGTTGTATGGAAATATATCCTCCTGATCAGAACTGGATCATGGTCATATGGGACCCTAGGCAGGATACTGGATTTGGGCTCCCCCCTTTCATGAACCCTACCCCCAGCATGACCTTGTTTTGCCTCAAAATCAGTGACCTCAGAATTCAAAGAAACTAAATCAATTAATAATTTAAGTCAAACTGTATAAATAAATACATATTAAATTAAGTAGTTCATAAAGTAGTCAATCTGACTTACTGTACCAGTTGTATCAGTCATATTATAATACTGTATGCCCTCTGTGTGATGTGCAATATCTTCTGCTCACTATTGTTCACAGTTGCACCTGATTATAGCAGTGCATATCAGAGGTAAAAAAAAAATAAAATATAAATCAAAGTAATTATTCTCTTATCAATCAGTTATAAAATAAATCACAAACCAACACCGAATGGTTTCAGGTAAGCT
Organism: Protopterus annectens; assembly: GCF_019279795.1. Classification (NCBI taxonomy): domain Eukaryota; kingdom Metazoa; phylum Chordata; order Ceratodontiformes; family Protopteridae; genus Protopterus; species Protopterus annectens. The sequence continues at coordinate 932,267,042 of NC_056732.1, read as the reverse complement.
CTGCAGTAACCTGTCTACAGTCTGTGTGAATTTATAACTGATTAGAACCTTTGAGATAGCTAGAGTATACCTATCTGTATTATGTCTCTTCCAACAAACAGTGAAAATCAGAGATAAAAATAGAATATTAATCAAAATAAGTCTTTCTGCTTACAACCGAAAATCTAACCCTTGCAACTATTAGTGCAAATCAGTAGTAACAAATAAAATATAAATCAAAATAAATATTCTTTTACCAGTCAGTTGTATAATAAATCATAAACTGACAATGGATGGTTTCAGATAAGCTCTATGTAAAAGACATGCCCCTGGATTCACGAATCCTCCGTGTAAGACTAAATAAGTCTTACTCGGAGATTGCAGTTGAACGGTATGACATCAGCGTGCCATGCATATTCATGAGGGCATGCTGACTCCACTCCAAGTCTAACACGGACCATGCAGGAAGGCATGGGGCATGTCCAACTGCCGAGCAGTCCAAAGGTCCATGCCCCTGCAAGTGTCTGAATTGTGTAATGTCAACACACATGAGCGAGTACACTCAAATGTCCACGTACCCAACACTACACTCCCTGACATTGTAAACCCCCAGTACAGTTATAAAAAGTAAAACTTAAATTTTTTTTTTCTAATTCCCGATATAGCTGCCCATATTTGCACGTGTTTGCACGGGTGTGCCCATTGCTTAGCTGCAGTTAGCAATCTCGACATTGAAGAGCATAATAAGGAATGTCTATGCAAATTAAGCCAAATAGAAATAGCATAGTGGTAGAGCCTTTGTACAAAGATGAGGCATTCATGGTTCAAGTCCCACCACTCCCCTTTTTATTTTATGCTTTAAATTTATATGAAATTATTCCTGACATATATGATTAAAATTTTACTCAAAAGCATTGAAATGGCCTATGTATCAGTGAACAAAATGTACATTTGTAAAGGACCCTGACATATAATTGCCCGCAGTTAAGAAAGGCTTTACCCAGTGCAATATAGTTGCCCATAGTTAAGCAGTGCTTTACCCAGCACAATATAGTTGCCCATAGCTAAATTGCGCTTTACCCAGTGCAATCGGTTTGCGTGGAGGTGCGAGGCGTGCCAACCAGTGCACCGTAGGGCAATGTGGAGCAACGTAGAGTAAAGTTACCTAAACACAGCCACACCCCCTAGCCTGTCTGAACAGTAGTAAAATAACACGCACTCACAAGGTTCAAACCCAGGACACTGTACACCATAATCAAAGTACTGAACCACTAAGCCATGACAACTTAGGATAAACAGCCACTGTTAACATACATATACTTATAAATGGCAGGTCTGCAGTCAACCGAGAATTTTCAAAAATGGCCAATCACAAAAAAGTACAGGAAATGCGGCATATTTAAGCCCCATAGGCAGGAATACTCACCATAACTGATTGTAGCTCCCATCTGCAGTTAGAATGGCTGGTGCTGGAGAGGGTACTCGCTTTCGAGCGCAATGCTGGGACATCAAGGAGTCAAAATACATGGTTTGGCTCCTTGTCCACCATCATGAGTCAAGACTCCTGCAGGGCCAGTTCCAAGGGACGGAGTACAAAGCAGAGGCTTGGAACCGGTTAGCTCATGATCTCACCAGTGCCACAGGTGTTGCTCGGACTGGTGAACAGGTCCGTCACCACCATGCAGACCTGAAGAGATGGAAGCAGGACCTACTGAACCAATGGATACAGGAGGCCTGTGACATGCAAGATGCCCCACTACTGAGTAGGTAGCCATGGAATGCAGTATGTAAGACATGCTAATTTAGTCTATATAATGGATAGGTATGTCTCAATATCCCTTCATTTACTTCACAGCTGCAGGTATCCGTGCTGCGAATCAGCAAGCCTATGCAGATAGGCTGCTAAGGCTGTGCCACCAGGCAGGTTAGTAATTATTCTGCATGTATTGTTATATAAAATAGGTGAGAGAGCCTGAAAGAAATTGCTATAGCCCAATAATACAGCCATAAAATGCCCTGAATAATTCCTCTGCATGTACTGTTATATAAAATAAGTCAGAGAGCCAGAAAAAGAGTGTAGTAACCCATTAAGAAAGGTAAAATATGTCCAGAATAATATATCTGCATGTACTATCATATAAAATAAGTGAGTGAGCCTGAAAAAGAGTGTTCTAACCTATTAATAAAGGTATAATATGTCTTGAATATGTCTTCTGTATGCACTGTAATATCAAATAAAGGAGAGAGCCTGTGGAAAAGTGTGTAATGTAATTAATAAAGGTATAATACTTGGAGTGTGTCTGTGTCATTTACTTTGAAATGTTGTTGTACCCTTGCATTATACAAATAGTACTGTTGTAATAAGTGCTGTCAACCCACAGTTGGGCAGTCCCATCTAAAGTGGTTGATGGAAGTGCCAGTAGCTGTAAAGCATATATACAGTCCTCAACAGTCAGTTAATGGCTGGCATGCATAAGTAAATCTGGCACACGAGTAGCTTGTTAATGTGTTCCCTACAAATGTGAGAGTGCTACACGAAATGTAGGGTTCTGTACAAATTTCACTGAAAATGTCATGTGAACACATCCAGATATGTAGATATAGAAATATAAATAAAATCAGTAACTATATAGCAGTAACATCTGCATCTTGGACAGTTAGCATGTCAGATATAGGTCAGGTATATAATGAACTAACCAAACCCATTACACAACCTAATGCATGTTGGCAAGTGTAATAATACGTGTAGGGGATATACACCTGCAGTCAATAGGAATGTAGTGTAGACTAAAAGTACTTATAAGATGTTTATTGAGGTTTCTTTCTACATCCTACTGTATGTGCATAAACAATGCAATTCCACACCTCAATGGGTATGTGTAATATCAAAACATTTGTTGGGACATATGTCCTATTGTTCTATAAATATCTGCATTCACTTTGATGCATGTGCCCTGTTCAAACACCACAATCTTGGTGGCCTGTTGCCACCAATCATTCCTGCATGCTGTTGGAATGTCCACTGTCATTCAATATATGCACGTGTTATGCTTGCTGTTCAACTGTTGGAACCTTGGTGTGTTGGGTTAATGGGAATATTACTGCATGCTGTTACAACTAATTTGGAATGCTGTTGTTTATGTTGTAATTAAACACACCTAATCACAGAACGTATGGGAAGGCCAGTCCCAGCGGACCCACCTGTCCCTCCTCAGCTGGTGATTGCACCTGGCACCAGCAGGTCCGGTGCCCAGCCCGGGCTCCCCTCCTCCATTGGTCCTGTGCCACCTTCGGGTGGAAGCGCTGCAGGGGATGGGGCTCATCCCCCCCGTGCAAGCGTGGGTGGAAAAGGGCCACCTGTCACCCTCTGAAGGGTCCAGGCTGTGGTGCGTAGGGAGATCCAGCATTCAGTCACTGATCCCCTATGCCAGCTCGAGGCGAGAGTGGCACATCTCACAGGTGAGCCTGCCCGTCCTATGCAGCCCCCAGCACAGCCACCCTCAGGGCTGTGAAGGTGCAGTGGTGACTGCCCATGGGTGGGGATCTCAGTTCCATTGTTACCATCTGTGGGCTCATGGGCTTGCGATTTCCAAACATCCGTCCCCGTCAGTTGTGTTCACCCACCCCATGTGTCATACTCCGCCCTTGTATGCGTCTTGTTTGTCTTGTCTGTTTACCTCCCCAACCTACCTCTCCAAATATACCTACTTCCTCTACCTCACTTTCCACTCTCACCTGAAAAAAAAATAAAAAAGGGCAATTTGTTCCCACAAAAAAATTACGCCCCATACATAGCTGCCCATTTTGCACACATGTCCGCTGGACATGTAAACTGATAATTATAATTGGCAGTACAACATACTTTGTTGTCCTCACCCCTCTCTCAGGGGTGGAAGGTTTCAAATTTCACTCCAAATTTATTGCATATGCACAGCTGTTGCTGGTAAAGAAATGGGCAGCTATGGACCTTCCCTACACCCATCCTGCACATCCTGAGCTTGTTTCCCTACTATCTTTCCCTCTTTGTGCCCCCTTTTTCACCACTTTCCTATCTCCCCATTTTCTTTTCTTTCAAAGAAATTAGCGCAGGGGTTAGCGGGAGTAAGCAGTTTTAAGCAGTAGTTAGCGGGTTTGAGTGAGTGTGCGCATGTGTGTGCTTAGCTAAGTATTGCTAAGTGTCGCGCAAACCCGTGCAAACCCACTTACAACTGCTTAAAAGTGCCTTAGTCACTCTGCATGGCAGGGCCCTTGTTTGCTGAGCAGCAAAAGAAAATACCTCTGTCACTCTCGAACCCCGGACCTTGGACAGATTAGACTGTATGAAGTACTACTAGGCCACAGTAACTTTACAACAAGTTGGTGCTGTAATAAATATATCATGCATTACAATGAGTGAATGTAAAGGGAAAATAGGAATGTCATAACACAAATCTTGTTCTGTGGATCTTTACCAGCAGTTCTTGTGGAATTGCATGACATGACTGTGAAAAGAGAACCAGCCATTCTAGCAGGAAATAATGTTACAGTAGCACTTTACAAACCTCACACAGTATCAGAGCAGGATAAACACTGGCCTATTTGAATAGGGCAGAAGCCATACTTCGCAACTGTAACTGTTTTCAGGGATGTCCCTGGTTCCTAAACAAATGTTAGCTTTGTCCCTCAGAATCCCTCTGAAAAGTACTGATGGTAGGCCAAAGAGTGGGGAATTACACTAAATGAATAATGTCAATAAGTAATAGTACACACTGCATGCACGTCAGAAAAGGTGTATTAATACATATGCTCTGATTCTCTCACAGTCTCAACTTAATGTCTGTAATATATTACAGGTGTACCCCACTTATATGTACCTTTCCCTGAGGCTGTTCAAATATATACCTGAGTGCATCAGAGGCCTGGCAGAGGCAGAAACACACAGGCATTTCAGCTTGTCTGCTGTTATACACTCTGCAAATAGCTTTGGAACGAGTCCCACAAGCATACCCTTATGTAGGAGTACAACACAGAGATATCAAAGGATGTAGCAATGTACTGTTAGCAACCAACTGTGACAATGCCACTGTTCCAGTGCAGAAAAGACCGGTGTGGTGCACAGACAAAGAATAATAGGCCAACCTCTGGCTACCATCTGGATATGTCCACAAGTGGGAGCTACGCAGACAGACTACTTGCCTTGTTAGTCTAACAGATACACAGCAACCCTGTATGTTCAGCAAGATAAACATCACACAATAACATATAATGCTCTCTGTACTTCTGCACCCCTACCCAAAAGAACAATATACCTGTGTATTCAGGCTCTACCAAGGATGTAGGTAAGCATACTCAGTACTGAAATGTGTCCAGTTGTGTTGAGCAGCCCGTGCTAATGTCAACACAAATAAGCAACAAACTGTTCAGAAGTGAGGTAATTAATATTTACAGTATAGTAGTTCACAAACAGTTCATGTGCCAGAGGAACACATTGCAATAACTACTTTTGTATGGCAGTTAATTGTCTAATTAGAAAAGAAAGTATATACTCCCATGTATCTTGTGTAAGCATGTGGAGGGGTGAGTAAAAGTCTACACTGACAAGGGTGTACTAGAAGCAGCAACATTCAGGTTTGAGTACAACATGCAAATCACTGGCTACAACACTAGCTTCAGAGACAAGAAGTATACCAACCTTCTGACTGACACAACGGTGTCCACAGCAAACAAGCATGGGCCCCACTTTGGAAAGCTGAAAGGGCTATGCCTACCTAACATAACATTTTATAGCAGTGGGCTGCTATGACAGTGAGTAGTGCAATTGCCACACAGCAGGCTGCATGCAATTAGTAAATGGTGGGCACCGATTGGTGCAGAGGCCATCACATGCACATGTGCAGATACCTAGAAATGCAGGCTGTACTTGCTGTCTACACATGCAATAATCTCATTGCAGCAAGAGAGAGAGAGAGAGCGAGAGAGAGAGAGACAGAGACAGAGACACAGATAGACAGAGAATCACAGAAAAAGAAAGAGCAGCAGACAGAGAAAAGAAAAAGGAAAAAAAAATTTCCTTTAAAAACAAATGGAACACAGCAATACAAACTAAAGGTATGTAATACATATGTATTTGTTGGCATGTAGTAGATGTTTATGAAGAGTACTCTACATACTGTGAATCATCCATATGTGGCAGCAGTATGTATCTCTATGTATCTGTACATGTGCATAGGGCAAGGGACATACTGCAACTGTTTGTGAAGGGTGTACATATATAAGTTGTTGAAGGTTGTTATGTGCATATGTCTATGTAGGTTGCAGTGTGTGGAAAAGACAATAGCATGCAGTGCTGGTATATGACATGTGGTGGTTAAATGCTGTGGGTATGCTCTGTCATTTTTGCAGTGTTGTAGCCAGTGAAGTCTGCTAATGCTACATGGGCTGAGAACACCTTCAATGCAGTCTGCACAATACTGTGCAATATTATTACATAACTGTATATCTCACAACTGTCTCATAAGTGATATTTCCACCATGAATAGGGGACTGTATATGTGCCTATATGTACATGTATATGTACAGCAATGGATGTTTATATGTATGTGTGTATGTATGTGTGTGTATGTATATATATATATATATATATATATATATATATATATCTGTATATATATATATATATATATATATATATATATATATATATAGATATGTAGATATATATAGATATATATAGATATAATATAGATATATATAGATATATATAGATATATAGACATATATATATATATATATATATATATATATATATATATATATATATATGCAGATATATATATATATATATATATATATATATATATATATAGATAGAGGGAAAGAGACATGGGGCATACTTACTGCGACAGGTGCCTGGCGACCAAGGTATGGACTGAAGCTCAATGTTGACACTGCAGTGCCATCCCTTCATGCCAGAACACTGTACCCATTAACTACCACATAAGTGGTAGTCTACCTAACACCGAAGGTGTGATAAGGGAATATGAGACACAGGTGGACAGTAGCCTCCCCTTTGATAATCACAGTGCCACACTGGTCATGTACTCTGCCTATGTGGTACACGTCATCACAAAAGGTGTGTCATCTAGGGAAATATAGGTCAGTGTTCCCCTCCACTTATCACACTTAAAACCCATTAGAGAGTACAATGCCAACTACAGCAACTGGAAAGGCCACAGACATACCTCACAAATACAATACCGGCCTCAAACAGATGCTCTATGCAGACCGACTCACAAAACCACAGATAACACTGTGTTACATACCACCTACCCAGAGGTGACCTCTGCCTAACATACTGAGCTATGTCACACCCATAGCTGTTGGACATCCTCCACGTAAACATATTACAATCCCTCCCAGATACATGCTCTAGGGCCCTACACCTTGTCAGCTCACTAAACAGCACATGCTGGAGGGATAGAGTCCTAACTCAGAGACATGCCATACTCTGGAACAAACCAGCTATCAATAGCAAACAAAGCTCCTCATTAGCAGTTGTCATAAATAATCCTGATGATTGTTTGGGAGATAGGAAATACACCCTGGGAATCACCTCTGTGGCTCTGGTTGACAGGGGCAAGTGAAATTAAATTACATGTGTGTCAAAGACCAGGGTAGCGTATGGCTAGGCTGCTGTAGGCCCTAGGGCCAATAGCGTATTACTTACCCATGACATGAAGCACACACACATGTACTTAATGCAATAATTGCTATGTGAGGTTGACTGAGTGTGATGGTGAATGTGTTGGTGAATGTGTGCAAGGTCTGTTAAGGTGTGATAGCTTAGTGTGAAATTGTTTCTGTCATGGTAGTTTGTGTCCTAGCTGTGATCCCAGAAAAAGATGTGTATGCTATTGCTAGGCAGAAAAAGTAGTATGGCATACGGTGTGACGTAGTCCCTTGTTGTCGACTGTGGTGTCCCATTGTAGGCTAAAGCAGTGCATGTATGCTTAGTGAGTGGTACTCCTGGTGAATCCAACTCCCATATGAACTGTAGTACTACCTGAAGCTGTAGGCCTAAACAGTACAGTATGGTGTATGTTCACATTGCTTGGAAACACTGTTTTGTGTCTTCCCTATAGTCCTTACAGATTACATACCTCAGGCATAAGGTTTTGTAAGTAGTGACACACAGTACTGTTTTGGTACACAGGTAAAGCTCATCTGGGTTGGCATACATTTGTGTGTTGTATGTATGCCTGATGTGTGTGTAATTATGCCTGTACCATGCTCTCAATCATATCTGTGTTACAGAGTATACATGTGTATCTAGCAACATGTATAGTCTACTACAGCAGTATGCCACCTATATCAACAACTGTGCACATATGTTAGGCAGGGGTTTTGCATCAAAGACTACTGTGGTATACTGGTAATACTGTAACTGTACTTTACATTCATTGCAATGGATGACATCATTCTTCATCCATTAGCTTGATATATACCTCCTGTGGCTAGGTGGTGCATTGTGTCACATACAGTGTGCCATGTACTGTTGTATAGTCTTACATACTGGTTTCACTTTGTTGCTGTGCAGAACATAGTTTAATATATAGAATGTGCCAGGCACTGTCAGGCAGTTGTGGGCTGAGCAGTGATATGTGGTATTAAAAGTGTGTATCTACTGACACCCAATAGATTGCTATATATGGCATTTCATTGATGTCTGTACTTTAGAATATTAAGTGTGCCACATGACTTGCTCACAATTATTGTTTTATTGTCTTCTAGGGACATGTCTCACAATCGCAAACCTGTGTATTCCCCCGAAGAGGAGGAAATAATCCTAGATGCCCTAATACAACATCACACCCTGCTGTTCTCCAGAACCAGCCAGGACCAGCATGGGCACACTGCACTGTGGCAAGATGTTGTCCGTCAGGTGAATGACATAGGCATGCATAACCAGACTTATGAGCAGGTGCACCATCACTACAGTGATTTAATTAGACATGTCCGGCAGCATGCCTCCAATGTCCACAGACATCAGCTTGCCACAGGTGGTGGTGCAGCATCACATCCACCCCTAACCAGAGTGGAAGAGCTGCTCCTCAGCATGGTGGCTCCTGGCCAACCACTGCAACAGACATGTGTCATCATGGAGGCTGGAGTCACCCAACAAGTTGACTCAGAGCATGCAGGTAACATGGCATATCTGTAGACTACTATTAGCTCGATTGTTAGAACATGCATGTGTCAGATGTGTACTGTGTATTTAGAAGATGTGGAGCCTGGTGTCATGCAATACTGATAATTTAGTACATAATCTGTATGCCTGTGACTGTCACCTGTTGTACTACTGCAAAACTGCAAACTCACAGCAGCAATGCCATAGTTGTTGACACTGACAAACTGTCTCATATCCTTGTAGGTCCATCTAGTGTGATAGCAAGACAGCAGACCCATGATGGTGAGTGTTCTACATTTAATATAACATATAACATGTGCATGTCATAGGAGAGTTGTAGGCCATATACACATGTAAAACACCTACACATAATGCATGCTCTGCATGTTTTCTGTGGGACTATGCACATCCCAGTAACATGAGTAGCTGCCTCAAACACATGCAATACATAGAGCATCCCAACCAATTGTGGTACACTGTAGTGGACATTGTATAGGCAGATTCAATACACATGCACACAACATACACCACTTTGTCATACGCAGTAAGTGTTAATATGATACACATGGCGTATTTAGACACCTGCTGTAAGGTCAGACTCCAGTATCCAAAATGTTATCAACACAGCACACATACTATACCTGAGGGGTAGAGGCCTATCATGGGGCGGTGCGACACTCTTCAACACACAACACATTCATGGTAGGCAATGCTCCCTATTGAACACTTTACATATCCATGTAACAACTGCCTGTGAAATAGTTAATGTAGCCAAAGTGGTGCAGGTCAGGTACAGCAAGATAGTTGCCAGTATGGCATACATTAGTGGCCTTGAGTGAACACATGATGCTGCCTGATGATGGCTCATGGTACTACACTACATCCAGTTACAGTAACTACAGTACTACACATAGCATTCATTGCTAAACACCTGACAGTTGTGTGCATCCGGCCATGGTATGTATACCTATGAGTGATGGTGCACAGGACATTGGAAAGCATTTCATACTTGCACAACAATGTTGTATCCATGTACACATTGTGTTCCAGGGTGAGGCCAATCATTGAACAACACACATGCATCAAAGACATGCATACTGTTATTAACAAGGACTCTCTACACTTGCACTGCATGTTGTTGAGCAACACACATCCTGCATGCTGACACGTGTGATAGGACTCTTTGGCTTGTGATACTGTACTCCACCATCAACCACTAATGAGTATGTTCTGTATTGCTTTTGGTGTGTGTGTGTGTGTGTGTGTGTGTGTGTGTGTGTGTGTGTGTGTGTGTGTGTGTGTGTGTCAACTTTACTCAGTAGTGTATTTGTGTGCATGTGTGCATGTGTTCATGTGTGCATGTGTGCATGTGTTCATGTGTTCATGTGTGCATGTGTGCATGTTTGCATGTGTGCATGTGTGTTAACATCATGTACAGATTGTAAAGTGTGTTTCCTGTCTTTCTCTCACACGTGCTAAGGTTGTGTTGGTTGAGTGCAGCAGGGAACCTGAAGTCACTGCCACAAATAGTGGACATGATGATACATGTGTTGTGGCACAGTCAGGTTTGACAGGGTCTGTCGTTGGTCCGCCAATCAACAGTACACAGCTTTCCACCCCATCTATGTGCACATTCATACTGCCAATGCATCCCTCATCACCAATGCCCTTAGCTGAGGGACAGCATACAGTAGGCATTGACCAGGATAGTGTGGTATCTATGGCACATGCATCCCCTCACAGCAGCCATACCCAGACTCCTGGAACTGTACCACATAGGCAGATGTCCAGGGATTCTCGTGGGAGCACTGCTGGTCGTAATGCACCTGCAGACCTGCCCCCACAGGTCTTACAACCTCAGGTATGTTCCGGGTTGTAATGCAGGCACAGGCACATATGGAACAGTACACCAGACAGGGACTAAGGGCGCAGAGGGCCCATAACACCACTATCAATGACAGTATCCGTGACCTTGTCGGTGTCATCCGTAATTACACTGAGGTCATTGATAGACGTTGGGGGGGAGACAGTAGATGTCCTCCACAATTTCATGTCCATTTGCCAGGACAGTGCAGGTGGCTGAGACGTCAACGTGGACATATGCCAGCAACATCATCAGCTGGCAGTCATCGCGGATGACACACAAGTCACAGCTGCTCCCGTAGTGGCAGTACCAGCCCCAGCAATGTTGGGGCTGGACTGTCAATAGACCATCCTACAAGACCACGTGCACGTGGCTCTGGCCAGTCCCAGCAGGGACATGGGTCCAGTCGACATCCCCCTGCCTCTGATGATAGTACCCCTGTCAGGCACAGGTACTGTGTCCGTGGCCAGAGACAGTGATCTGTACAGCCTGGCAGGTACAGTCTGTGGCTGTCCCACAACCTCCCGTATTTAGCAGCCACATGGTGGAACTGTGTGCATGCAGACACACACACATAAACCAAACACCTAGGGCTAACACATACGCACACACATTACATCAACATTGACCCATGCTGTACTGTTGTCCCCCCCCACACACACACACACACACACACACACACACACACACACACACACACACACACACACACACACACACATACATGTCGATTGGATGGGTCATTGTCAGGCTCTGGCAAACCAACAACACACCCTGTGCATATGATGAAACTGTGCCACCTCCTGTCATCTGTAACATTGATGCAGGAACAGGCTAACATGGTGCTGATGCACAGGGTGACTTAATAGCAGTGTAGCAATGTTAGCATGTTGTCAACAGTAAAGTGTAATGATATCCTTGTAGGTATATCTGAGCAGGCATGATGCATTAAAGCTATGATTATCAATGTAGTATTGTTTACACCAGTGTTAATTCCAAAAATGTATTGTCCATCCATGTGCCACTTGGCTGATGTGTGTAGTTCTGGCAGCATGTGTTGGTGAGTGGACAGTATGTGTGTGATGTGTGCAGTACAGATTTGCAGGTGTACATTTGTGAACATGGTGGAGGTGCACCGTTTGCATGTACGTGCATAGTGGACACATGGGAAAGGTGACATGCCCTGTATTACACAGTGTTAACACTTCATATTTTCTATTGGTGGCCAGTATGCATTTTACTACACATATGTTTCAACTTGGGTACACATGTGTGTATGACATGGTTTGACACTATGCTGTGGGTGATACTGTTAATATTGGTCATTGGTTTGCATTCTGGTAGTATACACAACCTCAACAGCCTGACTTTAACCAATCGTTAGATGATGTCTTGACAACTGACACACAGATGTAGGATACACAGTAGCATTTGAATCCTTCCGGTACTATACTATACCAGTAACCAGTGGTATTGACCACCACCCATTCCTGGGACCACTCCTGTTTAGCATGTAGCCCTCTTAGGTACAAGCAAACACACTAGGGATATGTCCGTCCACATCTGGTAATGCATACAGTGGCCTACAATGCATTCTCCGGATGAGACACTTATCCTCCACAAGGGTATCATACAGATACCTGTTGACCAACCCATGCTGTAAAGCTATAAGCCAACTTTAGCATAGTCATCCACATTTACTAAACATAGTATCTTGACAGTACCACATAGGTAGTAGCCCACAACATGTAGAAGGGGTACCGATGTGTACATACAGCCACATGTTATGTCATCTGTCCTTTGGTATTCACATTTCCAAAGGTATTCTGAAGTCCCTTGGTGTATCACATAAGCAATAAGGGGTCTGTATACATATCCACAAAGTTGTTGTACACCTATAATGAATGCCCATTATTGACAGACTTTGTTGTATTTGAACATGTCTGAAATATACCCCAGGCATGAATCCTCACTCACACTATTCTATAGAAACTGTCATGGGTGTGTGTGACACAGATGACCTAGGCCACAGATCACTACAGTGGCTGGCCTTGTCACAAACATACATATGTGACCTAAGGTCTGAGAAGCAGCAGCACAAACTGTCAATGGTAGCAGATGCATTCATGTAGAAAGCAGGCTGCACACCTATGAACTAATTGAGGTCACATGTACATATATGTATTTGCCACACAGATACCTGAAGTGTGCAATGCACGTTGTTTTACTGATATGTCAAACAGTAGTAAAAGCAAAACCCACGACACATTGACCAACAGTGTCTCACACACACACACACACACACTCAAGCAATTGCAGGATTCAAACCTCTACCTAACTAGGTTAGGCCACTGGAGAGATATGCATCAACACAACAACACGACACGCTATATGCTTTACTGGGAGTTTTCATTTCCACTGCTGTATTTGTGGGATACTGACATCATCAGACTTGCCAAAGAGGAATTTACCTCTTTTAATATGTTTTCCTAGTCTCTAAAAAGGGCACTCCTCTTAAAGGACATCACACACAAACATACACCCCCCTACATACACACACCACACTCAGGAATTGCATGATTCAAACCCCTACTTAACTATGTTATGATACTAGAGAGATATGCATTAGCACGACACGCTATATGCTTTACTGGGAGTTTTCATTTCCGCTGCTGTATTTGTGGGATGCTGACATCATCAGACTTGCCAAAGAGGAATTTACCTCTTTTAATGTGTTTTCCTAGTCTCCAAAAAGGGAACGCCTTTCAAAGGACATCACACACCCCCTCACACGCACTCAGCAATTGCAGGATTCAAACCCCTACCTAACTATGTTATGCTGCTAGAAAGATACACATTAACACGGCGCGCTATATGCTTTACTGGGAGTTTTCATTTCCACTGCTGTATTTGTGGGATGCTGACATCATCAGACACGTCAAAGAAGAATTTATCTCTTATAAGGTGTTTTCCTAGTCTCCAAAAAGGGAGCTCTTCTCAAAGGAATTCACACACAAACATACAGCCCCCCCCACACACACACTCAGCAATTGCAGGATTCAACCCCCTACCTAACTATGTTATGATACTAAAACGATACACATTAACACCATGCGCTATATGCTTTACTGGGTGCTTTTTTTTCTCCTGCTATATTTGAGGGATGCTGACATCATCAGACTAGACATGGTAATGTGTGTGCACTTTGTTTTATGCAATTCCAGGACTGAACCATGGGGGGCAGCAGGTGTTAACAGCTTGAACAGGACTCCACAATTCTTAGCTTGTGTGATCTATCTGTGGACCAATTGTCAATCCATCATATGACAATACATATTTATGCACAGATTGTTGATTTTGTGGATACGACATGTGTCTGGGATGTTGGAAAAGGGCTATTCAAAGTCTATATGGGACGTGTGTAGCTCCTTTCAATTATGTATGTTCTGGGTGGCTGCCTTGCAAACAGTCTAGCAGGTTTGGGAACCATGATCTGCCCATGACCAAACCAAAGTTGGTAGGGTTGTGTGTTTGTCGGCTTCCAGTAGCTCTGTTTATGACTTCAATCATGATGGACTCCATGGCCTTGCAGATCGGACTTCATAGGCTTATAGGACTATAGTTCCCATGGTCTGTTGTGCACCAACACTTGTGGGGTGTGCCATATGTTGCTGTAACCCATTCAACAGTTTCATATCCTGTAGAGAGGGTGAGGCTCAACAGACTGTTCAGGTGCAGGGTCTGTTTGTTCTGCAGTTCACTAATGACACATATAGGGAAACAATGTAATCCGATTGATGCCATGTTTTCAGCTTTGGAAGGAGCTGTTTACCCATTCTACATGTGATATCTCCTGGTATGGTGATAGGGCCTTTTGTCAGTGAGAGGTGGGTATGAATGTATGGGCCTGTCTGACAGGATGTTGGCATTGTCAGGCTTTAAAACTTCAGCTTGGCCAGCTAAAAACTTGGTAATATTCAACTGGATGTATAAGAGAATTTAAGTACCTTTTTCTGCACTTTTTTTTTTAAAAAATACAGGGCCAGATTCAGGAAGCCTCCGTGTAAGAGTTATAACTCTTACACGGAGGCTGCAGTTAAACTGTGTGATGTCAGCATGTCATGCATATGCATGAGGTGCATGAGGCATGCTGAATCACACTAGTAACTCTTACACGGTCCGTGTAAGAGAGTAGGGGGCGTGTCTGTAGGCTAAGCTCTGCAAGTGGACACGCCCCCGGAAAACTAGAATGGCTGAAAGTAAACAGCCACGAGAAAGGCCATGAAAATGTGAATAAACACACTATACAACACATGCCCGACTGGCCATCAGTGTATAAAGTGAAGAGATGTCATAAAAGTAAATGAAAACCTTTTTTTTTTGTTAAACCCGTAAATGTTTGCTACTGTGCGCGGGTGTGCTACTAGCGCAATCACAGTTAGCAGTCAGTGGAAAAGGATATAAGAACTAAATATGCAAAGTAAGCCAAGAAATAATAACTTAGCGGTAGAGTACCCCTATGAGTAGGCAGGCAGGGTTCGAGCCCCTACAACAACCTTTTTTATTTTTGTAAATAAGCACTAAAAGCCCCAGACAGTATTGTACAAATGTAAATGTATTCCCTTTTGTAAAATGGAATGAAATAGAGCATATATTTTGAAGTAACATAAGAATAAAAATAGTCAGAAATGTACTGATAGCTAAGCTGCCGTGAGACAGAGTGCCCGTAGCTGAGTAGTGTTTAAAAGCTGCAAACTGCGTGCCCGTTGCCAAGCAGCGGGTAAACAGGCTGAAACTGTGTGCAATTAGCTGAACATGTGTGTCACTAGCCAATTAAGATTTATCCCAGCGCACACCGCTTGCGCCGCTCCCACAAGCTAACTGCCAGTGCGCGTTACCTCCGCAAACGAAGCGCAGAACAGGTTTAAAGTGCTTAAAAGTGCTTTTGGCATTTTGATTGACAGGTCTTCAACTCATTTCTGTCAGGAAAAGCAAAAGCATTTGCCAGATTCGAACACAGGATACCATGCACTAGAGTCAAGGAACTAAACCACCAAGCCATGACAGCAATACCTAGAAAAGCAGAAATAGCATATATATGGGATAAAACCCAGAATGGAGCATGAGAAAGCATTTTCAGTGAAGTAGATACAATTCCAAAACGGCCAATCAGAGAAATGCGGAAAAGCGGCATATATAAGCCCCATAGGCGGGAATACACAGCATAACTGATTGTAGAACAGACTTGCAGTCAGCATGAGTGGAGTAGGTGAGGGACGCTGCTTTCGAGCACAGCGTTGGGGCGTTGAGGAGTCCAGATACATGGTCTGGCTCCTTGTCCATAATCACGAGGCCCAACTCATGCAGGGCCAGGTCTCATGGGGAGTATATAGGGCTGAGGCGTGGGACCAGTTGGCTCGTGAGCTGACCAGTGCTACTGGCATTCCACGCACTGGTGAGCAGGTCCGCCACCACCATGCGGACCTGAAGAGACGCAAGCATGACCAATTGAACTGCTGGATCCAGGAGGCCCGGCAAATGCCCAACGCCCCACTACTGAGTAAGTCACATTTTACCCATGTATGTAAGGATTTCAACCAGCTGATACCATGGAGATGTGTAGTCCAATATTATTCCCTTTGTATTACAGCTGCAGGTGTCCGCTCTGTGAATGTCGAGATGCACGCCAGAAGGCTGGTGTGGCTGCGCCACCATGCAGGTTAGTAACCCCACCCAGTACTTGTAAATAAATATTATTATGTACCATGTATCAGAACAGTGCAGTGTATTGATTAAAAGTAATATAATGTGCAAGCAGGAATTGAACGTCTCGCGGTATGGCTGCAACAAGTTCATCAGTATGCAAGTGTAACTGGAAATATAATTGATAGAATTAAACAGTGCTGTAATACAGATGTCCCATCATTAATTAAATATACTGTAACCTGCAGTATAGTCCCAAGAGTACAGCTTCAGAATCTGAGGTAGTCACATGTGAGATATATCCCCTGTTGAAATGCTGAATCATGACAGAAGTGAGGCTGTTGGAAAGTGTTTGAATCACCACAGGTCTAATATGTGAACAAAGCCTAGAAGTACCAACCTGAACTGTGAAGTTGCAGAATGTATGAGAGTGACAGAAATGCTCATGTATGAATAAATAAAGTAGTAATAAC